>NC_065922.1:21380937-21680937 GCF_024586455.1 Bactrocera neohumeralis
TCACGGGAAAAACAAGAAAAAAAAAGGACAAATTTTAAGTTCCTTTTTGATATAAACTTAAGGAATAAATTGTTTATAGAAAAATATTATTATTTATTTTTTTCTGATAAAAAATCAATTAAAATAAAAGGGAAAATGTTTAACTTTTCAGAGGAAACAATTTGAATCAGTATGTTATTTAAATTTTGTCTCCCAACTACCTTTTTTTATTACAACTTTTTCAAGAGATTAAAATTTGAATTTCGCCAATTCACTATTTAAATGCTGCGCCCGAGTATCTAATTGAGAATTGAGTCTGAATTAGATTGGTAACAAACGCATTTAGTTGTTACAATCTGAATATTTTTGCATGAAAACCAAAATTATTTTGTCTTTTTTATTGTTTGCCAACGAAAACAGATCTCGAGGATAAAAAAAAATTTTAAAAACGTCTGAAGCAAATGATTATATGAAGTTCAGAATGATAAACCGGCTTTAAGATAAGAATAAAAATGTTGAACTTTTTGAAAAAAATTAATGATATACCCAAAGACTTTATTATATAACAAATAATTGACAACACGAAACACCAAATAGCGAAAAATCTACAAAAGAGCTGGGATAGTAAATGTTCTTACCAAGATCTAAATAAAATTAGGTCGGCAAAAATACAACTATTAAGTTCAATCAACTCCATCTTGCGTATTATAAGAGATCTGCGTAGTATTATAAGAAAATTGGCTACCATACAATTTCAAATACAAGGTTCTGATTTTAAGCATTTAATTGTAAGTAGTTAGCAAATGTGGGCACAATTCTCATTTATTTAGCAAATGCCTCCACTTATACTTTTACATAACCTTGCTTTTACTAAGGTCATGATACTTATTATGGTTAATTACCAACCCGCACTCAAGCAGATGTAATAAAATGAATGGAGACAAATAAAACCGAGGCGCAAAAACACAACGTACCAAAAACGCAAAAGATGAATGCTAATCTAGGAAAAGGCAGCCGACAGTAATTAATATGGATCAGTTGTAACACAATTTGTTCAGAAAAATTTGACAGCCCGGGAAAGTAATTAATAAAAAAAAATTATTTTTTTTACTATGGTAAAATACAAAAGGAAATACAAAAACAAATTTAAAAAAAAACTAAATATATACATATGTTAATATTTAAAAATTCAAAGTTATGTTTTATATATAAATCTAACCTTACTTAGCTATTTATACGTTTGTTTCATTTATATAAGTACTTTCCATTGAAACTATCTGAGCCACAAAGCAATGGTTAGTATCAAAAAGCAAGAGTTTGATATCAAATTCAGCTAGGAAACACATTCTTTCAATGTACATATATATTTAATAATGTGATTTTATAGTTCATCTATATTTTCGTAGCGCTTTAAATTTGCTTGTTTTGCAGTTATCGTTGCCCTCCATTAACGTAATTTGCACACACGTCTCCCATGGGTATAGGAGTTAATGCCATGAAATGCAAACAATTTCCTCTTTAACATATTTTTTTATTCCACTATTTTCTATAATGCCTCTGCGGATATTTATTCAAGCTTAAAATCGCGAAAAATGTACAACCTTACTTGCCTTGTACAGTGATAAGTAGTGAAGAGTTTAATTTGACATGAAAAGTTGCTCAAGACTTTTGAGTAGAAAGTCATTTACAAGTATGTCCGTCACAGTATTCAGATGGGAAAAGGAACTCGCAGAGATGAAAGTAACATCTCGTTGCATAACGTAAAACGTGGTAATGGTTTGTTTATACATACGTAGGCTTGAGAATTCATGTTCATAGACTTAACTAAATAATTTGGTATAAATTATTTTCTAAAGCAACAATGTAATCTCCAAAAAAAATTTTTAAATCGGTTAACTATAGCATATACATAGCTGCCATACAAACTAAACACATAGTTACTAAAAGAAATGCACCTGTGAAGAGTCTATTAGATTCGGTGCTGCCGAAGTTAACGTTTTTTCTTGTTTTTAGTTGTATTTCGTACAATATTTGACTATTGAATATTCTCTGATTATATTAAATGAAATTTCTTTGATAATTTTGTTGTTTTCACTTGGCTCTTTGGCTCTTTGTGTCTTTTGTTTTCTCTTTTGTAATAAATTACTAAATAAAGGGAGGCGCAGTTAATCAGTATTTTCATCATTATTCAGCTTATATTTATATATAAATTTGCAATAAGAGACGAACGCAAAACACTTTTTGGGTTATTTACTTGAGTACACTGTTGAAATCAGTATTAATCGAAAGCAATCTAGAAATAAGTTACGTAATTTCTTCGATAATGTTGCTGAAAGCAGAAAACACTATATTTATTTTCCTCTAAATGTATACAAGTTTGTACTTATTCATAGCATTTATCATTATTGCCATTGTCAAGCTTCTACAATTCGCTTTAGAAACTTTTCTTCTGCGCAAATTAGTTAGTGCATATATTATTTTATAACATTTAGTTTTTGGTATTTAATTTGGAAATAAATTTTACTTTAATTGATGGCATTTGACCGTCTTTATGAGCGATTTTTAATTGTGTGAATAAAAACTGCACTTAAGTTCATTATTCAAAAGTTTTTCTTTTAAATAATTGTACTTCATATTCAATATTTCAGTGTCTGTTCTACATAAATTAATATGTATGCGATAATAGAGGCAAGCTGTCCAGTGAGCACATGCAAATTAATTCTAATAAATTTAATTGCATCTACGTCACACAAGGTCTTCCTATACATATACAGTGTGGCATGTTGGAACAGAGCAGAGAAATAAAAATAAATTCAATAACGAAAAATATGGAGAATAATAATTAAATGCTCGAAAAACATAAATCGAACAAGCAAAATTAATGTATGTAATGACTTTGTTTAAAGATTTTTTTGATATTATTCAAACATATATATTTACTTTACATATACATTTAAAACAGAATTTATCAGAAAAATATATAAACATAATGTCTGAAAAAAACCATATTTCCTACTTATAGATAATAGAAGAGTCCTTTTACGAAAACAACATATTTTCTGAGGCGAAAAGACATTATACATAGCCACGCAGTTTTTCACTGAATTAAAGCTCGTAAACGATTTCCTAAAACTACATTAAGAGTGAATGAATTCGGATAATTATTACATCGGAATTTAGCGCCCACTTGAACCGGTAGAACATAACAACATAATAAAATTTCTCAACAAATAAATTTTCATAGAAACATTTCTTTTAAAAATATCACTTTACCAACGAAAGAAAGTGCAGTAAAGAATTAAACGAGCAATTATTTATAACGATCATCTTATAGGTTTCCCATAGCGTATACGTAACCTTGACAACTAACCAAGCTGTTTACAAATTATAGGATAGGTTTATAAATTTTCACGAGAAATTTTCTTTAAGTACCTTTGTACTTGTATACAATTACACAAAATTATATCTTTAGTGCACTTTTAGGACATTCGTGCATATACATATATAAATGCAAATACCGTACACAATACATACATATTTACAGTGTGTATACGTAATTTCCTTTCCTCGATATAACATAACTGATGATTAAGAGGAGGATGCGTAATGAATTCTGCTACAAAATATGAATATGAGTATCTTAAAAAACTATTAAAAGAACGGGAATAAAATACTATACTGCCTTTTAATTTAGTAATAAATTAATCAATTAATATCCATTGAAAACTTTAACAAAGACTGCTGGCACTTGTGGAAAGGAGTTCCCTTTGTTATCATAATTAAATAACTGATTAATTACTTAATGCAATCACTGAGCAAACAGTTTATTGCATGAGCCATGTAGTGTAAAGATATTTTTTACTTCTTGAGCACAGCCAGTCATTTGTTTGATCGATAACAACAAGAAATTTAAGAAGGTTATGAAAGGTTATATTCCAATAAATTTTTTAATGGCAACCAAACACTTTGAACTTTGTTTTAAACATTTTGGTAGTAATGAACTAGTCCCCAAAACCTATAATAATCTTTCAGTTAGTAAGGCTTTTGGCTTTCAATCAGCTTGGAATTACCGCATTTCCAACAGTTCTTGTGCTTGTCAATTATACTTAGAGGAACTGCTTTTCCATTTCTATAAATATACAAAGGTATGTATGTCACATTACTTACACGAATACGTATTGGTAATAGCGCATTTTTAATAGCTTGTCAATTTATTTAAGAACTGCTTTTTTTCACATATTTCAATATTTTTATTAAAAGAGGGTTTTTATATTTTCGCCATTTTATTAAAACGTATATTATGCAAATATATTTTTATTGTATATTTGTAATAGAAACACAATTTTTAAAGTTAGATGTTTTATTTAGAGACGTGTTTAGGTAGGCGCAGTTATGAATTAGTTCAAATAGTTTTTATTTTGATAATGAAACCTGGAAATAGAGAGGTTGGGGAAATTTAAACAAAAATCGAATTAATGAATGATGATTTTTAGCGAATTAAACCATTTGGTATATCCTGAAAATTTAAAATTTTATTATTAGGAAATTTTTCTTACATATTGCCATCTTTTTTCAGAAAAGGAGTACATATTTTGCCTCGCTTTCCCACCTCATTTACTAACTCTCACTTCACACACACACATTTCTAACTTTAGGAGACACACTTGCAGGCATCTTGGTGGTTATGTGTACACTATTCGAGTGATTTGCTGTCTATGAGAAATATAAATTAATTGCTTTGGTTCTAGAGAAAACTAAATATATAAATTAATTTTTAGGCTTTCGAATTTTGCAGTTCAAACGCTATTTATTTTTATTAATCTTAGGTAACATAACTTATTTTGTTACGTGAGTACCGAGATAAATGACATTGCATTCTTTCATTTGCTATAGTTGCGTATACGCACCGTTAGGGTTGGCGGAGAATTTGCACTGTTGCACTGTGTACTGTTGGAATAAAAGACTTGAATACGAACAGTTTGTTGGAATCTGAACAAAAAATTCAAGAAGCTGCCGCCCTTCGCCGCTTTATTCTCTTCTCGATACTTTTTAATCCGATCTCTTTTTTCGTCGATATTATCGGTTTTATATTATCTTTTGTAAACTATACACAAGTCATGCACTTAATCTTGTTTACTACTAAAGTCATCTCTAAAATTTTGGCACACGATCTCCGTGGCAATTGTTGGTCTAATAATTTGAATCTTGGCTCCATTTAGGGGCGGTAAGTTTAAATCACTACCACTCAGACATTTAAGTAACAATTTGAAAAAAATGGGAGAAATTAAATTAATATTTTCACATATTTACTGAAATTCACATATCTATACGCTTGTGTTTGTTAAAATATTTCCCACAATTATGGCAACTAAAAATACTACCAAACTATAAGATAAACTGATATAAGAAAATGAATTTCCAGGGAATACGCAGAAATTCGCACACAATTTTAACAGAACTCAGTGAAGCAGTCAAAACACATGAGTTTCTCTGTTTTGTACACACATTCATTTTGGCATACATCTACGTATTACTAGACGATGCGCCTTTATGCGAAAGCATTAAGGCTCAAATACATATGCATGTATGGGCACATATATTAGTGTTCAACTATGTATATAATGTGTACTATACACTAATTATTCGTGCTGACTATTGCACGCACTATCAGCTTCAATTAGCATCCGCATTTCTTAACCAGAGTATTCTAGCGCCGAGGATCTGTGACAACTTTACCACTAAGCAACCGAATATTTCACCACTTTATCTATGTGCTATGAACACTTGACCTACCACTAATTGGTGTTTCTGCTGCAACAAAATTCACGACATAAGCATTACCATTCGAAAGCATGGAATATAGCAGAGTGTAAGTATTCGATTATCTTAGAAGAAATTCGAGAGGTGAAGCTTTCTTACACCAATTTCTTCAAATTGGAGATGATGCCTCTTGCGCTGGGTTTACCAAGTTAAATTCTTTAGCACAATAAGCTAACTTGCAGAAGGAAACTGAATTATAGGCAGCTGCTTGTATACTTCCATTGGTTTGGCTATACTTAGCAGGATTTTATTTTGCAAATCTGTCCTAAGTATATTTGAAAACGCAGATAAAAACCCTATCTCAATGAGGTTTTCTAATATTTGAAAACTGTAGTATTAAATGGCGAACTTTCCAATATGGTTAAAAATAATGTTTATATTTACAAAATGCTGACTGCCAACTAACTTGCCAACGGTAGTCAATTGATTAAGATTGTATAAAGTACAATTTCTTAAACTGTTCTCAAACGAAAAATATCCCTAAAATATCGAAAAATATTTCTAAAGATAATTACTGGGAGTGATAACCACGGGGTTTCGCTTTTTTTAAAAGTAAGTAGTTGGAATGCGAACCTAGGTTAAGTTATTATAAATGATTTTTTTCAAAAAAAATTTTCCACCCACGACAGGGCCAAAGCTTTCGCCAGTCGAAAAAATAATTTTCGCTTTTGATGCTAAGTCTCCACCTCAAATTCACTGCTTATTTTATTGTGCGCTAATAATAGGCATTGCAATTTACAGAATTGCTAAATAAGTTAGCTGAAAATTTTGCTCTCTGACTAAAATTTCCATTTTTCGAGCTACAATAACAAAATTTCAGCAGCAGTGAAGGTCACTTCATTATGCTTCCCACTAATTTTGCACCTAGCTGCAGTTACTAAGTTAGTGCTCAGCACACAATTTGCTTGCTACTATTATTCTAATTAGTGTGTGTGGGCAGCCTGGCATATGTTGATTTATGTTTCAGTATAGTTTACCACTGTGGATCTAAGTTGCATATATGGAACCGTGTATCAGCGAGTGTAACTTATTTATTCATAGATGCAACTGACCACTGTGATGAATAACAAAATGGCTACATTAAATTAATATGTAACAACTTTACAGGAAGAGGCCCGGTTTTCAAAATGTTATTATGTTATCATTGAATTTAGGACAGACAGGCTAAAAACTACAATTAGAATAATTTGCTCTATTCATGTATTCAACATAGTTGCAGTGAATGACGTAGTACCTGTTAAGTATAGTGAAATATAATATTTTTCATATCGTTTTCATAACGGACGCTCCCTGAAGGTCTCGAAAGACCAGACCAGGCTTTAAAATTCAAAACTAAATTCATGCATTTTTGCTATCATTGGCAATTAGTAAACTCTTTTTATCACATTCCTTTAGGGCCCAACAAAACAAACCTTATATTTTTCCCCAAATTGATGAGAAATACCATTACCATTGCGTCTTAGTCATTAGCCGGTGACACAACGGTCTATATACCTAAGATGGAAAAAAACACATTTCATTGAGATCCTACTACATGTCTCTTTTCAACAAGAACATAAACAAGTAAATAGTTACAAACATACAAGAAGACATATATCTAAAAAAATATCTCCACTGAACCTCGAATTTTAAATATTAAACATATGCAAACAATCTTTGAAGAAATATATGCAAATGGAAGGTGGGAAACAATGGAACTCAAAGATATGGATGTAACAAAATCTTTCACATGCCAGATTTCACAGAAAATTCTTTTTAATTTTTCACCTCATTTTGCTTTGTGGCGATTCTTATATAATACATATACAAATCAACCAAGAAAAGTTTGCTATTTTAAAAACTCTTAGTTCAAAATGTAATTATATATTAGAATTTTTCTTTAATAAGTATCGCTGGCGCAATTTCCTACTGGGCACTAACACACACATATATATGTGAATATTCAAACAGCAAGTGAGTCTATATGCTAATACCCTTCATATAAAGAGACCAAAAGTCTTACGTGCTACCTTATGTGTATGATAAGAGCATATAGAAAGCAAGACGCTCTGCTGTTATTGGGAGAAACGCGAACAATGAAAAGAAGCTAACTAATTGAAATTGTTGAAATTATTACATCGAAATGACAGCTGAGCTAAACCGATGAAGACAATGAGGCAGCAAACAATTAAATTAACACCCGCTTATGAGAAAGACTAATAAAATGTCAATAATTTCACTCAAATGTGCGTTAACAGCAGCCACTAAAAATCACAATAAAATCCGTAGCTCGTTCAATTTGCGAAAGAATTTTCCACAAAAAGGATATACTGGAAAGCGCAGCCAATAATTTAATTATTTCCTTCTCCTTTCTCTACTCCCTCATTCCTATTACTCAAATACCGAAAACTGGGAGATTATACCACATACATATGTCCCAAATAATTTAGCCAGTACCATCCACAAGCTGTAGTTCGGAAAAATCCTAAAAAAAATTCCTAAGCATGGTTTTAAAAATATAATGCACCTCGGCTTTGTTCCTGAAGGAAAAGCTGGCAGTAATGTGTTTATGCCCAGGGATCCATGCTGATGAAATATTATTTTTGTTGGCAACCCTGTTAACCTGTTTTGTAAGCTTCGAAGATTTACACTACTTCACCAGTGCCGCAATATTGAAAACTTTTTTCATAAAGCCAGTGAGGAGCTCAGAGCGCCGGGAAGAGGCAATAAAAAACGCATAGTGGCAATAAGCAAAAGTTTGTAGGAGGTAGAAGACAGAAACTTGTTTACAGTAGGAGGAAAATTTACTAAATTCGAGCGCAGTGAAACCCGGGAAGAGCCAGAGAGAACCAGAGAAACCCAACGAGATCAGTGTGATTGTATTTATGAACCTTTATTAAAAACCGTTTCGTTTCATTTTTATGACACAGACTGTATGCTCTTACACTTGCAACCGAAACACGTATTTGATTTTGTAAAAATGGTATAAAATATTAGAGCATTTTTTCAACACTTTCAACTACCTATGTATGTTTTTGTCATTTCGGTTGATGTTACAATTAGACACACACCTTGAAATGGTTTGTGATACATAATACACATTTGTGTTAATATGCAATACGTGTAATATAATCTGAAAAGATTGAAGGATATAACCATGTGCGAGTAGTTGCATTCCTTTAAATGACTTACTTTTTTGGTTCCAAACTATCCGGTTATGCTAAGTATTCAAAAAAAGCTTAAAGTAAATTGAGTTTTATACTATGGAAAACCCGAAGTATTGTAATATAATGCTTCAATTTATGCAATTTTAATCACATATCTATAGGGATACTAAATTCATAAAATAATACATATACACATGGATTAATTTATTTACACGCAACAAAAGTTCTTTTCGATTTGTTGACCACAACTTTGACTTGGCATAGCTTGTTTTGCTTTCAATATTTATACTCTCGCAACAAAGTTGCTAAGGAGAGTATTATAGTTTTGTTCACATAACGGTTGTTTGTAAGTCCTAAAACTAAAAGAGTCAGATGTGGGGTTATATATACCAAAGTGATCAGGGTAACGAGTAGAGTTGAAATCCGGATGTCTGTCTGTCCGTCCGTCCGTCTGTCCATCCGTCCGTGCAAGCTGTAACTTGAGAAAAATTGAGATATCATGATGAAACTTGGTACACGTATTTCTTGGCTCCATAAAAGGTTAAGTTCGAAGATGGGCAAAATCGGCCACTGCCACGCCCACAAAATGGCGAAAACCGAAAACCTATAAAGTGTCATAACTAAGCCATAAATAAAGATATTAAAGTGAAATTTGGCACAAAGGATCGCATTAGGAGGGCATATTTGGACGTAATTTTTTTGGAAAAATGGGCGTGACCCCGCCCCCTACTAAGTTTTTGTACATATCTCGAAACTACTATAGCTATGTCAACCAAACTCTACAGAGTCGTTTTCTTCAGGCATTTCCATATACAGTTCAAAAATGGAAGAAATCGGATAATAACCACGCCCACCTCCCATACAAAGGTTATGTTGAAAAACACTAAAAGTGCGTTAACTGACTAACAAAAAACGTCAGAAACACTAAATTTTACGGAAGAAGTGGCAGAAGGAAGCTGCACCCAGGCTTTTTTTAAAAATTGAAAATGGGCGCCGCCCTCTAATGGACCAAAAACCATATTTCAGGAACTACTTCGCCGATTTCAATGAAATTCGGTATATAATATTTTCTTAACACCCTGATGACATGTACGAAATATGGATGAAATCGGTTCACAACCACTCCTTCTTCCAATATAACGCTATTATGAATTCCATCTGATGCCTTCTCTGTATAATATATACATTAGGAAATGAAAATACAATTCAATACTCAAAATACACAAATTGATCTAATCTAATTAATTTTACAGCAAAATAAAAAAATATGTAAATTATTATCACTTTATCATGCGAGAGTATAAAATGTTCGGTGACAACCGATTTTAGCCCTTCCTTACTTTCTTTAAAATATATCTATATTTTTCATACATGTTCACATACATGTAGCCATATATATATTTGTGTCATCCGATACTTGTGTAACAGCTCATATAAAGCAAAAAGTTTAAATTCATGTAAACACTTCGTGTAGAAGTGGTCGAGTACGCAAATAAGCCTGAAAAAAAATAAATATAAAAAGTAAAGAAACACTCTTGAAAACTCGTCTGACTTTGTTTATATTGACGCTGAAGATTTGTCACTCAACGTAGCATTTTTTTATGGGCTCTTTAGGAAAAAATATGTATTTGGTAAAAGGAAAAGTGATTTCATTTCATCAAGTAGAGTGTTCATAAGGTAGATGGTACTTCGAGTTAAAAATTTTAGTATCGACGAATATTTGTATAAGCTGAGCTAGTGACTATACATTTTCTCTTTGGTCATGGACATCAGCCTTACCCGTGGCGATGTCCACTCCCTTCAACCATACTATTTGAGTGAGTAGCACACGAAAAATACTCCTAACGTAGAAAACTGTGAATTTCCTAAATATAGTACGTTGGTATTTAAGTTGGAATTTATTATTCCGTATAAAAGACAACTGCGAACCCAATATCTCATTAAATCTAGGTATGACCTATAGTCGATGTACTACTAGGCTTACCCCTAGCTTGTATCAAAGTTCATATATTTCTTTCAATGCAGAATCAGTGGTTGTGTTCTGAGTAGGTCAAGATGTCCGTTGTCTAAAGATATGATCTCCGTTTGATTGCCATCAACATCTGACAACTAACGTTTGTTAACTACGCCAAACTCGGACATAGCTGACTAAAATATCGAACAACCAAACACAATAGAACTAATGAAGGTTTAAGTGCGGCCGGTGACGAAACAAAATAAGAAGGTGTCCTCGGCAAATAGTATAGAACTTTTGAAAAGATTTCGAAGGAGAAAGTAACATTGTAAGGATATTAAATAGAATAGAATACTTTAATAAGATCACTCAAATTCATTTCTGACGACACCACAATTTTTAACCAATGCACAATATTTAAAAAATGTATGCAACTAATGAATAGGAAGCCATCACTGTGTACATTACTACACACTCTGATCGACAGCAAACAAATACGACGGTATATTGTTCCATGTAGAAATCAAAGTATTACAAATAAGTATATTGATTCAATTGCTAAGAGGACTCGCTACTTACTTAAGAACATTTGCGCAGCTGCCGAAGCCACTTCTATAAATGCACTTATATATATATATATATATAAATATATATAACTATATGTATTTGTGTCAATGGAGCTTGTCGTCAGCATCGCTGCATTTTTTTGCACACTGTTCGCACATTGTCATGCTTATTTCTCTCTTCACAGCAGATCAGTAAATAGTTACGGACGATTTATGTACATATATAAAAAGCGACAGCCTCACGCTCAAGTGTGGTGCTTTCCGAAAGCGCTTACAACATTTTACGCAGGAATTATTTATGCTCGAGGGCACCAAAGCTTTCAGCTGTAAGTGAGCAAAACACATTAAGAATACTTGCGGATGTACGCGAGATTACTTAAATCGAGTCACTTGGATAGTAAAGGTCAATAGAAGAAAATGTGGTGGTCTGTAGAATAAATGAAAGCTATCCGTAGATACGCCAATGTATAGAAGAAATTGGTGCATATGTATTTCATTCGGTAAATTTTACTTTGTCACAGAATCACAAAATAACTTAAATGATTTTGGCTTTATCTTTCTTATGTTAATGCTATTTTTCGAAATTTAGAAATTATTCACAATATATTTGGGGACAAGTTAGTGATAAGGCTCCTTTAGTGGAATATAGCGAACTTCGAAATTATATCAAAGATAATTTGAACACTTTAACCAACAGATCAGAAATAAATGACAATTTTATTTTCCAAAATACCACACACCAATTTTTTTGTAATTTTTGTAAGCGTGCCATTATACTTGTATATACATAAATATTTGATTTTTACGGTACTATCAACAAACACGGTGCACATACAATAGTTATGTTTGTCAATTGTTCATATTCTTCTTTGACAATTTATTTGTAACTTCGCCGGAAGCATATTTGCGGATTCGCTTTCATGTTTGCGAGCCAAACAAGCATCCGGCGCAAGGAAATAAAGCGAAGCGAGGGCATATTTTTAAATATTATGAAAGCCACAGTATGAAGGAAAATTGCGGCAAAAAAAACTTGTGCGAGCCAACATATCATCAGTTGTCGAGAATTATACATACCAAGCAGTTATTTTTTAAAGTCGTGCCAATCACCTGTTACGCTAAAAACTCGATTTTCCTTTCTAGCAATATATATTCAGATGGCGATTATACATACAGACAACAGAATAAATTGGGCAAAAATTATTGTGACATCTGAGCTTGCAATTGCAGTTAAATGAAGGGCATAAAGTGAAATCTAACTAAGGTTAGAGTTAAAGTCGTGCCAGGGATCACCTATTATGCTAAAAACTCGATTTTCCTTTCTCCATATGATTTTTTGTTACTACGTTTTTAGCCTAAATTTAAACGCTTTAACCTTTTTCCGGTAGATATTAATTTTTAGGCAGGGAACAAGTAAGTGTTATTCATGTTTGATTTAGCCGCACCCAGCTTGTAATTAAATTTCAGAAACTGTTGACTCGGTCTCTTCAAGTGCACAGCAAATAACTGTAACAGATTTACGCACGACTATTTTCAATATTGACATTTATTTGAATGACCGCTCATCAGTAGTAACGTAACGCTTCGCAATTACCGTTGTGTCCACTCAACCGCTCACCTTTTTTTCCGGTACGGTAAACTCATGGTTCCATTGGCCGTGGGTAAAGAAGCGGAGAGCCTGTGATATCTAGCGAAAATTATATTAAATTGTTTTATTTTCTGCTTTATTTTATTTGGACTTATACAAATTGAATATTTAGTCGAATTAAACAAGTCATCGAGTTCACTTATTTTAATAATAAATTAGGTGAGTTCAAAACCAGACAGAAAAAAAAACAAGTGGAGTGCTTAAAGAATTTGTACCATTGAAGAGCTCTCTGGGAGAGAGACTTACTTAGAGGTAAAAGGATAAACTTAATGGCAGAGGATAAAATTTTAAGATTTAGTTAATGGTATTTCATTCAAAACTCTGCTTCTTCGGTGTTTTATGTAAGAACAAAATTTCTGCGTTTCATAAAAAAATCTTTTTAACGTTTTTGCATGTCTTTTTTCCGCTTCATCATACGTTACACCCCCAACGCTGATGTTCTTCTTGAACATGTGCATGCTGACACACCCATGGAAGAGTGAGCCCGGCCGTAAGCCATCGGCAGCATTAAGTTAACTTTAGCTAAATCCATGAAAATGTTTGCAAATACTCTAAGTTTCTGGCTATTGTAAACAGAAGCAAATAATGATATCCCATAGGGATATCATATATGTATAAGCATATAACACATATATTTTCAAATATTTATATTACATTAATTATTAAAATTATTTAATACAATGGGTTGTAAACGAACCAGCTGTGAGTAGGTGCATATTTGCCATACCCTAATAGTTTCCTGTCCGTCTGTTGAGAATTTGACATATTTTTATGAAGTTTACTAAGCGTAGGATCATGTATAGGCATGATACTAGAAAAATATCAATCACAAACATATGAAAGAAAAACTTTGCTGGATTGATTTCTAGCAGTTGTTAAATTTAGATGTGTGTATTCCATGTGAAGATAGATTTTTGTATGAATATACTCCTTGTATTTCTCTCCATAAGAGCAAATACACTTTTTTGATATACTAGATCTGAAGCATTCAGTTTACTTTTGTATAAAATTGTTAAGTTCACATACTAAGTAAATATTTTCTGAAACTCTATTTTAACTTCATAAGCAGAAGCAACATTTTTTTTTTAATATTTTGGAAAGCTACAAAATGTGATTAGTACTTTCTTTCTTCCTTTTCTGCTTACCAAATTTTGAAGCTTTTGCACATATGCACAGAAATTGCGAAAGCAAACAGTGGTGGTATTTGGACAAAAAATGTATAAGGCTAAGCACATAGTAAAGGGAAAAACTTCAGTAGAAATAGCAAAAATTACCAATCCATTCAAAGGTTCAATTTCAGTATGCTATTGAGGCAAGTTTCAGCTGTATGTAGTTTTTGGGAGATACCAGTCATATTTGTGAGTGGTATCAAGTTTCAAACTAAATATTCCTTTCACTATTATATATAACTCAATTCTAACATGTGTTACCACAAATGAATATTATAGCTTGGTGGCCCTTATCCCCAGGGTTAATGGCTTCTTGGTGTTCTTTGGTTTCAAAATTCGCTAAATATACAGTATATGAAAAAAATTTATTTTTCAGAAAGATCGTTTAAATTTAACTTACTTATTTTAGTTAAATATTAAAATTTAATTTTCTCTTAAATATCAAATAACATATCTTGTTTACAAATTTGTGATTATTTTAATGTGAGAAAAAATATTTCTGGTCATTTACGAAGTATTATTTATTTTCGGATCAAAACCAATTTCATTATCATGAGTTTACAAGCGTTAATATTTTTTCTATTTTGTTCTATATTTTGTGTATTCATTTGCGTCCAATTTATTTTATTAATTTTACTGGCTTAAATTTTTACAGCCTCAAACCGCTTATGCTGATATTGCGCATATATGTATCAGTAAAGCATTCTACGAACTCATACAGACACGTAAATATCAATAATTATATATTTTTGCGTAAACTAACCATCAGAGGTTTAAAAAAAAATTATTTATCATCAAATAGCGGTTGTTGAGAAAATTGATTTTAAAATGTAAATGCAATTTGTAATGTCGAATTGAAAAGGGTACAAAATTTAATATTTTTGTTGAATATACTTGGCAACTCGCGGACAAACAGACACATACTTTTTATATATTAAGATGTATCATTACAATAAATGAATGGCTTGCGATTTTCATATCAGAATAATCTTAGCGACTACTATTCAGGCTTCACTGTTTAACTATTTGCTTAGCCTTAGTATTTCCGCATAGTTAAAGTTGTTAACAGATAAAGAAACTATGTATATAAATATAAGCTGTCGAATACAACAACCTGTAGCTAAATATAAAGTAAATCACAATGTAAGCGATATTTCTGATCAGATGTTAGACAAACCTGACCCAACAACAGCATAAAACTTTATCAGTCAGCACCACAGTTTCCTTAATAAGATTAGCGTTCACATTAAAGTCTCCAAAGGAGATTCCACTTCATTGCTTTTTGTTATATCCATGGTAAACTTTCTGAAACTACATAGACAAAACTTTCTGTATTTGTAAAATAAGAATCATTTGTATGAGAATGATGCAGTACCCTCTATAACCAATCATTTTTGTCTATGACCGCGACTGAAATGGGCATTAAGTTATAGAACCCCCGAAACTGTGTTCTGTAAATCAAAATCTCTTTTGTTCACGATTTCTGTAAATAGTTTTAAGACTAAGACTGTTGGACTTACACCTGGGCACAAATACACCAACATCAGCAACATTCTAGAGGAATTTCAGACATTACAGAAAAATTTAGTAATTGTTGTGAAAAAATATTTGACATTATTTCACTGATAAGTCATCCAAATGGAAATATTTTGATATATTCTTTGTACTATAACTTTACTTGCAAATACGCATAATAATAATAATTCCCACTTACCTTCGGTAATACCATTTTGTTTGTTGGGTTTTTAGAAGCCCTTTCGAGATTTCCGTTTTATCTTTAACCTTTTGCACACACATATTCCGCATTTCAACTTTTGAAATAATTTAGCTTGAACTTCACTTATGTACAAATGTAAGCAAATTTTATTCTATTTCACAACACAACTTTTTACTCATTTATTTTTTTAATTTTGAGGTACATATGTATTTTTATTCAAATTACATTATATTAAATAACTTATTATAGTTTTCACATTTTCTCAAACTTATACCATATTTTTCTAAATAATTTTCACTTATTTATTTTACACAATATCCATTTTCAACAATTCTTCTCACATAATAACATTTTTCTCTTACACGACAACGAATGCACTAATTTTGCTCGTCTCCACAACTTGTTTACACTCAATTGACACGAATAACGGCAGCCTTCGCTGTATATCAAATCATGTGTGTGGCGTGTGCTGTTGGTGTTTTGCATGCTGAGGTAAGCAAGTGAGAACACTGAGAAGTGAAAAATCGAACTTGTGCTCCTGCAAGAATAGAGTGACCCTAATCAAAATAATATATTGCACTAAAAATATTTTATTGCTAGATTAAATAAATGCAAATAGTTTGTTTGAATAAAATTTAACTTGTATGTTAATATGGATATGAAAATACGTATGTATTTCACATTTCGCAACAAAAATACAATATAAGTTAGGATTTCATGAATTTAGAAAAAATCGCTTCTGGCCACCTTCACATGCATCTTCGATTTTGAGCAATACTTTGCTAATGCATATCCTCCAGGCGCAAACACAACTCCAATTCTTGGTGGATATAGCAGTGCAATTAATTTATTCAGTATAACTTCTGAAAAAATTTACTGATTTCAAAGATTTTGGTGTCAGTTAAAAGATAAAAAGTCAGAATGGCATTAGTGTACAGCACATACTTTCACAATGCATACAACCGTTATAGTTTAACGATAAGTAAGTGAAGCAAACAACATAAATTTTAGCTGATTTTAGGGAACCTGTAGTGCAAATATATAACAGCGAATACATTTGGAGCATATTTCTAGAGAACTGTTATATGAACGTCTTTCCATATTGCTTAAAAACATAAAATTATTAAATATTACCACATAGTTGATGTATACCATTTTCTTTCAAAATATATCCTCCCTTTGTAGTTTGCTAATATTAATAAATAGCTTGCTGTAAAGCTGCAGACTTGTTCTTTCATTTACCGGTCGCGGACACAAAAACGGTTCTATTTTAACGAAGTTATTCCTCTAAATGCGCCAGCAGTTTTTACTTCCGGTTATCCTGCGCCTGTCGCTAAAGCAGTTTCACTTCACCTGCGCCTTTGAGGTATGCAACAGAAAATTGAATTTTCTCGCGGTGGCTGCCTTCTGGTCAGCTTTGATCGCCTGGTAGAAATCGTGCATTTGTGCTTCAGCGAGAATGCGCCGCCGCGTGACTGGGGTGACCAGATCAAATTTTTACGTCTCTTCAGAAAAATGCTGTTGAGTTTTCGTTTTTATTTGCAAACTTTCTGTTTTAATGCCATAATTTAAAATTTTATATTTATATCAATATAAATACTATTATATGTATATCTATAAATGTAAGAATTCTTACCACTAACTGAATCGATTTTAAGTGAAACAATTTTAGTTTGTGTGTCTTTATTTCAATATTTTTTAATTGTTAACAGAACTTTCTTTTTACCTTACTTACAAATTTAGCACAGATTATTCACTTTGAATTTATATTTATTAAGGTTAATTACTTATATACACATGTTTAATATTTCATTTGTTTATTTTAATAATATACAGGCATATACATTTATTTTCATATAATGGAAATTAGAATGAGATAGCTTTTGGATTAGTTCCGGATGCCATATGATCCTCATCTTTCATCATACTTTAACGATATAGTTCTGGCTGTTCCATTTCTGTTGCGTTTCTCCAACTGTTGGAATGGGTAGAGCTTAATCATTTTTGTTTTGTTAGGTTCCCAGGATAAAAGGTATAAATGTTTCAGGAGCTAAAAGAAAAAAAAAATTTATAGATTAATAACTATATTATATATTTATTATATTCTCTAACACTCTACCATGTATTTTATAAATGTCAAAAATAATATTGAAATATTTTATATTTTATACCTACAGGAATACCTAGAACAGTTAGAGCGGCTTGAAAAATAGGTCTTAAAAAGATTTTCCTAAAAAATGAAAAAGGAAGAAATTCTCTGTAAATTCTTAAACACTTTTTAACTTTAGAAAAGTGAAATCTTTATTCTATAAATTCATTATTGGAAATAAGTATAATTATTAAATTGCATTCGACGTCCTATTGCAGAAATATTATAAGAGCACTCTCAACTTATTTAGGGATTTTTGCACAGATACCACTTGAAAGAAAAGTATATAGGCATTTAGATAATTAATTTTATTTGTTCGAATTGAGCTTACTGGTAACTTCCTTGCATCATTCACACTTTGCTCGGACTATTTTCATACTGACGACCCACTTCGCACAAAATCTGTGAATAGTCTGTAGCTTATCAGTCAGTAGTAAGGCGAAGCATCCCCATTGGCGTTAGTTTTGGTCGAAACCGATTGCTACTCTTAATAAAGAAATTACTTGTATTAATTTAATAATAAAAACTCTACTTTTAAGAAGCTTCATTTTCTGTGCTCTGTTAAATATTTAACTATTTTAATGGAAAATAATTGCCTAAAAATTACACACTCTACATAGTGCAAAGCTATCATTACATATTTGAGACTAACGAATTCAAAAGATAAAACATACAAGTAGGAAACTCCGATTTGTCTAAAAAATTCACTTTGAAAGGTAATTTAGGAATGCCTGTCATACACAATGAGAGCTGTGAAAGCTTATGAGCTTATGAGAGCTAGAATAGCGCCGACGTCTAATATTTTGTTTTGAAGACAGCAACTGCCTTAAAATCATTATAGAATTATAAAGCATAAACAATATTTTTCCGATATCTTTAATGTAGTATTTCCTTTTTATTCAATTTCTCTCGATGTAGCACCATTGACTTGCGGCCATCAAGGGTCGATTAACTTCAATGTCTTAATTAACGATTTAATGGCATTTCTCTTAAATTGGCTGATATGAGTTCTTGCTGTTAATTAGCATTACTTATTTTATTAAATAGTCACGTAATGGGCTACCGACTACGTGAAGACTTTTGTTTCACTTAGGATATGCTAAAGACGTTCTTTAATATTTTGCGATTTGGGTTATCCAATTAAGCAAATGCGTGAATATTAGAAAGGGCATTTATTTGGGAAACGAATTAATCTTATAATTGTTTGTACACATGAGAGCAGAAAGCCATATTAATTTGATGAACTAATTATTTGAGTGCTTGCAGAATTTTATTCGATACCGTGACGATGCTCACGTGAGAAGTAGCATTCGAATCATTGACGATTGTATTACTACTTTTTGTAAAGATGAATAATACATTTAATTACAAATAACCCACCACCAGCACATAAAAACCTAAATACCTGGGTTTTATTTCGAATGCAGTTCGTGCTATGCTTCTGAAGGTATAGCTCAGCATTTGCATGCTATTCATTTATGCATTCTTAGCTAAATTCATTTGGCAACTTTACTGACATACTAACAAATGCATATGTGCGAATATTGGAGCATTTTGCAAGCGATCTGTGTTGTCATTGGTATATGAATGTCGTATTTACCATAAAATTATGCGAATCGCCGGAAGCTACACTTTCAACAACATATATGCATATAATTGTAACGTGCGACGGCATAAATTATAAAAATTTTGGATTGTAATCTCTCTGAAAATATAGTTTTCATTTGATGATGATTTTTGAGTTACAAAGATGCAGCTGTTACATAAACTTTTGTTATTTTAGTTTCCAAAGAGGAAAAACTTTTGAATTTCACTGCAACAATTCTTTTCTCACATCCTTCTTACTAAATTAAAAATTAAATCAACTTTGCAATTTTCTGCGTTTTACAGATGAACAACTGACCTTTGACAAGCGGAAAAGTTTTAAAGGAATAACCCAATAGGTCAAGTGATCCGAATAAATACTCACGAAGTGGCAATAAAAATTTGGGAAAAAGGACGACAAGCTAAAGCACAGAAAGCAATCCAGCTGGAAAAAGGCACGGCACAAATTGAAAATAAATATCAATTAACGGCAAAACGCTGAAGTATCGCTTATACTAGTCCTAAACAATAGCAATCTATTTAGCGGATTGGACGAACATTGCATTGCAAGGTTAACCCTCAATCATGTTAATTGTTGAATTCGTTGATTCTTTGCAGCCACCTGAAATGTGAAATGTGTGAGATGGCACCACTTCTGCTTTGTGTGATCACTACGACTGATTGGATTCCTGTTTCTGATACGGCTGATAAAACTTTCTAAAACTTTTTCTATGTGAAAATGTTATATATCAGCTTTTCTTACTATTATGTTTATAATTATTGAGAAATTAGTAC
Source organism: Bactrocera neohumeralis (assembly GCF_024586455.1). Classification (NCBI taxonomy): domain Eukaryota; kingdom Metazoa; phylum Arthropoda; class Insecta; order Diptera; family Tephritidae; genus Bactrocera; species Bactrocera neohumeralis. The sequence goes on from NC_065922.1 coordinate 21,401,462, forward strand.
AGATTATTATTTTTTCATGCAGATACTCAATTGATTTCGACGTATATCATCATATCAAAATCAATCTGTACTTCAAATTTAGAGGTGTTTTTCAATGAGCTACCCTCTTAGCCGCCAGGCGGTCATTAGGACTATAGGAATGTTCCAGCAGCACCAAAACAGTCTCCTGTTATATAATGAGATAATATTATAACGAATTAAAACCCGTAATAATTATAATTTTTTAAAGAAATTTATTATTTATTAGAAGAGAAAATTTAACAAGGTTCGCTGCTAAAGATATCACCACCTAGACTGTTTAGGTTAACAATTTTAACAACTTCCTTCCAAAGTATTGCAATTTCAAATATTTTCATTCTCTTTTTTTTATCTTAGTCCTACTTTGGTCATTATAAATTTTAAGCTTAAAAGATTTATCCTGAACCGTCGGAATTCAAAAGCATTACAGCTTTCGAGCTTGCGATGTTCATTATGGACATTTTATGAGTGATAACTGAAACAAGCATACAATAAAGTGGAAAGGAATAATATCCGTATTTAATATAAAATATGAAAGAAAAATGCAAAAGGATTACTAAATTCAATTTAGTGTTTAAAAACACCCTGAAGTAATCCACACACATATATTTAAATGAAGTGGCCTTTTGCAGAAACTTTAAAATTACATCAAAGCGCGAATTAACATACTTCATGACATACTATATATGACAATTACTTATTGAAACTCTGCTTCCAAAAAAGGCAATCGTATATCAAAGCCACAAAAACCAATTTTGAACATAAGCACCTAAGGTGTAACTAACTAAGGCCTGATGTTGTTGCTTTTGAGCCAGGTGTGTCAAATTTTAAATCACCTGCCTTTAAAATGCTCTTTATTCAGCACTTGCACATCATCAATATTGCACTGCAGTCGTTAGCTTAAGCTTTCAATAATTCAGTCGGGTATAGTCATATATTCCCTACGTATATCTCAGAGGACTAATGTGAGTTCAACAATATTTGGTGTGATTTATTGACAATATCTGTCACAATATGATGTGTTTGTCACAGAAATTACGTTTTCAATCCAATTTTGAAACTTTTGTTTGGTTAGTTATTATGATGATTGTGATTCTGACGGAATTGACTTTTCCTGGTTGGTTTACGATTTATTGCTGTAGTTTGAGTCTCAGGTAATTAAGTTGCAAATAGGCTTTTGTGGATTTCAGTTAGCTTTTCGTTAAGCCAAAAATTCAACATGAACGTGTTTTTCTGCTGAAGTAATTGAAAATATTGTGTACCTGTACGTTCATACTTTCTCATAAAAGTTGTTGATTAATAATTGGCTTTGTTAGAATTGAACAGGAGACTTGATTGTCTGACACATACAACTACTACTGATTTCTAAAATTATCCTTGTTCAGTAAGTCATAACCGTCCAATATTCGCATGAATGCATTCAGATTTAAATATTACCAATGAGCAATGAAAGCAGAGCACAAAATGTTGCTCATACGCCAGCGTGAGCAGTATTCATAGGATATTGCAATTCCCTTAGGTCACACCTTTATCGCAAAACCTTCGAATTTTCACTTGAAATATGAATGAATACTTTTGCAGATGGAATCAAGTTACAGATAGTTGGAAAAACTAAATTCTAAAGTTAAAATATTTTATGCATACTAAGCACTGATTTAATTAATAAATTCTAGGTGTTTACATGAAGAAAAGTGAAAAGGAAAATAATTTGATTTATATAAAATTATACTAACTGAATAACTAACACCGCAGAGAAATAAAAGATCATCTACGGATATGTATATACAAGTCCAATTTGGCGAATGTTAAAAATGAAGTACATACACTCGAGACTTAATATTACAATTAAGTAGTTGTTTATGTTTTTTCAATGAATTTTTGTAGTGTATTATTTTCAGTAAAGGCACTTTTACGCTTTGAACTGGTAATTTTATATGGAAAAATAGAGCTATTTGCTTATTAGACCATTATTTATTTTAAAATAATCCAAATAATTCACAGCCAAATCAATTTAATTAAATTCGATATTTCATTATTATGGTTAACGAATTGTAGTCCTAAGCAAATATTCGAAACTTGTTTTATGCCTCGCAGCTAAAATTATTTTCTACAATCCCATGGAGGAAAACATTCTGCCTGATATGAATTGAACATTAAAGCAAATCAATATTTGAACACCTATAAAACACTTGTAGATACAAACAAGTATATATTTAGTATGTATGTCCACAAATATATTTATCATACAAAAGGATGGAACACCGGGAAAATCTAATTAGAAAGGTATTAAATTGTACTTATAAATAGATACCTGCATTAGGGCGTGTTTCACATGTGCATTAATAGAAACAATTACTTTCTTGTCAGTGGCACAAAAATAAATAGAACTATTTAACGAATTCTTCTTATTTATTTGGAGAGACTTACATTCTTGAAATTTCAGAAATCAACACTTAAATTGGTAAATTAAAAATACACTTTAAATTATTTTATATTTGTTATAAAGGTAGACACAGAATATAGAAAATAATATTAGTTAAAGTTCTCCAATCTGGATGAAAAAAAATGTTATTTGTATCTAAAAGTCCGCTGTAAATCTGTATAAATGAAGGAAACTATTTGGTGATTGATACAGATTAAATGAATTAAATGAAATATATCAGGTAACTAATTATTGTATATATTATTAATATATGAATAAGAATAATATTATAAGGCATTTTTATTTTTCTAACCAAGCATTGACGTTTTCGTCTTATTTACAGAGTACACTTGAAGGCATAACTACATTGGCTGTCTAAATCTTGGCTAACAAAACATACTGCATCATATCGTAGACATTAGTGGATTATGTGATACATCATTATCATATATATACGTATGTATATGTTACAAATAATACACGAATCACAAGACCTTGCGCAAAGGTTAAAGTGGAATTGATTGTGATATTTATTTTTAGTTCAAACTTGCGAAGCGTGAAATGGCATACAATTTATTTTGAATAAAATAAATTTGAAAAATTTAATGTATTGTGTTGATAAGTATTTATTGTAAGGTCAAAAGTTTACTTAACATAGGTAAGTAACTTCCTTAGGTTTCAAAAATTTTTAATTTTAAGACAATATAAATTCTTTCCAAAAAATATGACTGTTTGTAAGGTTACTAGAAATATAAAAACTATCGTGTCCGTCATTGCAAAAAGATTATTTTTAGTTTTAAAAAGGTGAAAACTTTTTTAAATAAATTTTATTGCAGAATTGACAAATTAGCACTTTCGCTGAGTATAGAAAAGATATATAACGAAATAATTTTGCCCATATTTCATTTTTTATTAATTCTTAATAAATGCTCCTTCGCCATGCAAGTCATTACTGCAATGCAAAAATAAATGTATGTTTTGAAATCTACGCTATTCTTAAATATTAAGGTCCTATTTACATAAACTATTTTCTAATGTATGTTGCAAATATAACAACGACTGCTGTACCCAATATATGTGCATAACAGTGAATATAATAACTGAAACAAATAACAAATACACTTTACTTTCAATTCAGCTATTAGTAAAAATTTTCTTTACTGTGACTCATGTAGTTCTAAAGGAGATTTTGGACGGCAGGTGAAATCTCTTACGCATTTGTAAGCACTGAAATATTCATACGAAATTTCACAGAATACTAAAGTACAAATGCAGTCAATTTAAATGTAAATTTTGAACGTCACGACAATATAGAAGAAAAAGTATGACGAGACCACAATGCATAATATATTTTACCAATTTGGTTGTGTTTATTGTTGTTAAGGTCTAAATTTAAAGGGTCATACATATTCAGGGGAGTTATTTAATTAGTAAGCTTTCTTTAGGAGTAAGGAAGCTACTTGCCGTTCACGTATTTATGTATATACTTATATAAATACTAATCTCGAAATGCTTTCTCGGCATTTTCAATACAATATATACTATACATTTAAGTTTGTGTGACAGACGGTTTGAGCTAAGTCGAAAACATGGTGTTTTCATCAATCATTGATATGCCTTACTCTCTATAATTACTTCTGATTTTTTTTTGTATACAAATTATTGCAAACACATACAAATAATTATAATATAATAAAATAATTGTGAGCATTGCATAAAACATATTAGTTTGGTATAAAATATTGCATTCCTTAAATGCCGAAAGTAAATTATATATGACACATTCTGAATAATTAATTGGACGATAAAAATACAATTGTGAACAAATTAATAATTGCAATCGTTTACTTTTAATAAGTTAATGCAAATATTAGCAAATATTGACAATGAAAATAAGTTTTCAGGAAAAGTGCATTTCAAGTGAACATACATTCCCACATATTTAAAGAAGTTTACCTAGAAGAGCAATATATAGTACAGTCACAATTTTTCATCCAGTCGCCTACATAATCCCTTTGCAGTGCTCTTGCGAATGTTTTGGTCACTTGAACGGCTGGAAAAAAGTCTTGATTGCAACAACTTGGTCAACACAAGAGATGAGTTTGCTTCCAATATCTTATACAGTTGTGAATGGGAATTTCACACTTTCGCTGGACAATCTGCTTCATTTCGAGGTTGATTCACTCGAGCGTGTTGTATTCGTCATTGCGAATTTTAATATCCAGTAAAAAAAAAGTGCAATGAAAGTTGAATTTTTAAATTTTTGCACTTTATGGCTTCTCATGAGAACACACACAAACTTCTTCTTAAGAATGTGTTAAAAGGAGAAAATTAATTCACAACCCTTTGACTTTTTTTGGCTTTGAAGTAATATTTAGAAAGTTTCTAAAAAAAATCTAAACTCTGAGATATTCAAGAAATGATATCAAATTGTATGTGTTTTATAAATAAATTAAACTTGATATCACAATTATAATTATATAAAGTAAACTTAATTTGTATGGTAAATTTTAGTTAATTATGACCTGAAATACAAACAACGTTATATTACATATTATTCTAGGAAATTTTGTTTGGAATAACTAAACTCACAAGGATCGGTAGAAAAATGAAATAAAACAAGACGTTTTGTCAAACGGGTTTCACTGTTTTGTTCTTACTTAGTTTAGCTAAGTTACAAAAAAGTGCTCAAAAGCACAGCATTTTTAGCTGTACTCAACCGTGGTCACACCACTTTTCGGACTGATTCACTTATAATAAGAGTTTTAATTCGCAATATGACACAAAAATGACAATCACTTTTAGTTCACTTGACTTAGTTATGTCATAAAATGTTTTATAACCACAGCAAATATCGAACAACGAAAAGGAAGCACGAATTGACGTTTCGCCAATAATTCTGTTTTTTCCTAGTCATGATTTAATCGGCAAGGTGACAAAATGGTTTTCGCAGAACTGTCAACATTTTTCACAGACATCAATCAGACATTCGCAAAAAATCAACAAAAGAAAAAAATGAATTTATGGAAAATGCTGTGAGCCACTCACATTCTAACAGGCATATATTCTGGTTTCTACAGTTCCTTTCATTCAAATCATACGCAAACCGTTCGTTATCAAAACAAACATATTACCATTCATTAATTCAATTTCTGGAATTTGTAATGTTTGGCATTTTCCGTATGAACTTTCAAACCGTTTGTAGAAAAATTTACTCTTACTTCGCAATATTTACAGCTTTGAACAACAAACTAGTGCTACTTTCATATTTACGAATAGGTAAATATAATAAATGCAAAATTACATCTCTTTCTAACTGTATTTTAAATACTATCGGTTATACAACCGACAACATATTTCTTCCTTTCCACTTTCACAGCTCTAGCAATTACGCAAAAATTGCTGACAGTGTTTGTGGTTGACCAAAGTCCTTGTTTTGGCTTGTATTCAGCCAACGTGTCAGCCATTTATCATGGAGTGACAGCAATAATATAAGTGCTTATGTATGTCATATTTCTTTGTAGTAGGCATATATGTGTGCAAAGTAATGGTCATTGCTTCGAACTAATTTGTTTAAATGACTGCTTTCATGGAAGTTTTGTTATTTGTAGCTTTATCTTATTTAGCTAAATTTTACTTGTAAATTTTGTTTCTAAGAATGAAAAATAATATGCAACAACCTTCGGATTTTTTAGTCAATTTAAAATTCTGTTGTTTATAACCAAAAAGAAAATTTATTATTTATTTGAATAACATTCATTCAAGTCAAAATTAATTTTCGCAAATCACAAAAATATTTTTTAGCTTAAAATTCAATTATTTACCTACCATACGAGTACATTCTTTGTCTTTGTAACACAAAGTTATTTCCGTGGAAAATTTAACTCTCCCTACTACCATAAATTAAACAATAAGGTTATTTTCTGGTTTCGGCATGGGCAGCCAAGCACATCAACAAAAATGTAGAGTTAATGGAGGTTAGCGATTTTACATTCTGTAAAGCTTTTAATGCTGCACAAAGCATGAAGAAGAAAAAATTCTGGATTTTTTAATAAGAAAGCATGCTGACATGACAATATATACAGCAAAAAAGAATAATACTTAATAATGTTAACATACGAAATTAGCTGAGGACTATGTAGTAGTCAAATTGGTCACCACTTTTTCAAGACGAAAGATATAATAATTTCAAAGAAAATAAATGTTTCCTATTTTTGTTTATTGAACCGATGAACTCAGTTAAGTCTCAAATAGCATACATATCATTCATAAAGTTAACCCGATGATAAATAAGAACAAATTATGCTGGCAATTATTATGTTGACCATTAACTCAGTTATCACGGCACCCAAAATTGCATTTGAGTTTGCGCTTTTTCGGAGTATTGCCACACATATTGTGAACCATCCAGTTAAGTCTTTTGTGTAAAAGGCAGAAAAATCTCTCGCATAACTCACATCTTGTATAAATTGTGCATAAATTATTAGACCTCTATGTTCATATTGGCTTGTGGGAAAGAGTTATCATAAGATATTTTCTAGATTATGAATATTTATGTTTATGAAACAAGCCATACAAGAAAAGTTTAGTTTTCAATAAGTACGTATTTAAGATGGAATACAGTTGGCATATTATTAATAATTTACCATAAGAAAAGGCAGGTTCTGGCCGCTTGAATTCGTATTCGTTCCAAATTATTTTACACATTTATTACAACAGCCTACGTTTCTATGTTGAAATTATAAAAAAATACCTGCAAGGCTGGTAACTCTTTAAAAAATATGTAGATAGAAGTAAAACATGCGAAAGGATAAGTAATAAAATTATGAAGAAGTCGAAAGCAAACACACGCGGAAAATCAACACCTTTTATGTCCCAATGCGCGAAGCAACAAAATCCAAATTACAAAAATCGCAAAATGTGGAAACGTGCTTGCCTGCATATGTTTCAGAACATTTTGCGAACGCATTATTTCTAATTATGTACCGCGTTACAATTTTGTGTGTATATACTAACTAAATATCTAATTGCTTGTATGAGTTGTAGACCGACTTTGAAAATTGTAAAAAGTGAATGAGGTCTATTGTGGTGTCTAAAAAAAAAATTATGTACGCAATTGTATCAAAACATATGGTATGTGTGAAAAGTATGAACCCTCGTTAGCCGTCGCAAACGCAAAATTTTCAAAAGTATAAGTAATTTAATTGGATAATCTTCAACTGAGGTTTTTGTAAATCTAATACGGTCGTAGGCGTTGACGAAAGCAGATAGCAAAAATCAATACCAAGAAAGCCTCTGTAAGATACAGTCAGTAATTTTATTGAAAAATCAAAGCAACATATAATTATGTAGTTTAGAAAAATTTAATTTTACACTGCTGCGTGATTTTACTTTTTATTATAAAGCAAGGGTAACTAGCTAGCTGTGTACTCGTATTATTATTATTATTGAAGCCTCTTAGTAAATTACTGATTATTATTATATATGTCATTTTTTCAATTGTTAAAAGCTTTGTATTTTTTATGGTATTACTAGGATTTTTCAGAATTTAAACTTTTTCTCCTTATATAATCTTAAAGCACATTTTGAAACTAAGTTATAAAACAAGTATATAATGAAAAGTATTAATTTCAGACGCTACACATACCAAGACACCAAGCAACAGATAAAAACCTATGCTATAATTTCTTAAATTTCATTGCATGACATCCCAAACTGATCTCGAATAAACAATCTAATATGGAAAAATTTTAGAAATTAAACTTTTTAAATTTTTTGTTTGCCTGGAATTTAACTTCGGAAAACTAACAAAAAATACCACCATTAAGTTTAAACTATATTCAATTGGACTTTTTTATAACTTTCTAATCAATTTAGCGACTAGCTATGTTTATAACAACTGTAAAATTTCTTACCTCCACAAAACTAGCATATTTGAAGCCACAAAAGGAACAATTTGTAGAAACACAACACGCTGCAAATAGAATAAACAAACAAAAACGAAGATTAAAATGTGTGAGTTTAAGAGACACCTGGCATAACACAAAACACAACTTTTGCCCGCCACCAAAAGACAATCCGATTAGAGTGTTGCGTATACGCAGTGGGAGCCTGACATCATTGAAATGAGGTAAGTTTGCCGCAAATGTGCAAACATCTTAAAAAGTGGAGGAAGTCGGTCTCATGATATTTGACAGATAAACCAAAAGAAGTTAACATTTTTTTATATTAAGCACTTTTGTGATGGTGCACATATAAAAATACTAACCACACGCAGAGACAAATTGTGGCAAATGATTTAATTTCATTTGCATTTTATAAACTTGGAAAGCACAAAATCAGACAGGACAGGGCACCTGCTGTGGATTGTACGGAAATTGTGATATAAAAGGAATTTATATAAAACTAGCGATTGCACGTGTATGTGTTACAATAACAACGACAACTAATGGTCTGTTTCATACTACCCAGGAAGTGCTTGCAAATTTCCAAGCATGTGCTGTATATAATTGAATTTTTTTGCTTAAAAATTTGACATTTAAAACGTGTCATACATACAGAGGATCTTAAGGAAAATAATATTTTTATTACTTGGGTTGCCTTTTAAATTTCGGGACTTGGCAACTCTCGTGGGACAATCTTTGACTCACAGATTTATCGCAAGGTTTGACATTTTTGATGGTATGCATACTAAGCACATTTTGACATACACACAATGTTTGAGTTGATAACTGTAACTTCGAATATTCTCTCTCTCTCGACCAAATAATGGAATTAAATCGCGAACATTTTTGATAATTTTTTACAACTTCCGACTTGCACTAACTTATGAAAAGTGCATAAATGAACTTAATTAAATTTTCGAATTTTAAGAAGAATGTTTCGGTTGGATTTTATTTTTAAGAATTTTTGGTTGGCAATTTTATACAATTTGATTTTATTTCAAATGCTGATGAACTAATAAAAATGATTTAAAAAATTTATTGATAAGCCAAAAACTGCTTCGGTGGACAACTTTATGGATATTCGTATATTCAATTGGTAACATAACATTTATCATGCCATCGTAATAGTACATACGATTAAGCTGGGAGTAAATTTCCAATGAACTTTATGAGCAAGCTAGACAAAACAAGAAATACGAAAAATAAATAATCAGGCATAACCAGCCATAAAGATATGATGAAGTTGGCACTATTATCATTTGACTTATATGGAAACTATTGCTTGTGGTAATAACTTTGTGGTTGATAAGCATGAGTTTTCATTAAAGGTATTGATATTTATTTCAAACATTTTTTAAGCTTAGCATTGAGATACCGAGTATAATCATAACAAAATAAAAAATACGGATTTATATATTGATAAATATATTTTCCTCTTCATTACCTTTAGTTATAACACATTAACTAACACATTAAGATAACTACATAATGTGATACATACTTCAAGTTCAACATGTCGTATACGCAATATATAATGCGATTGCAACTTTTGTTACTTTTATCTTGTCTGTACTAAAATTGATAAAATTGGACAATCTGGAGAACAAATTAATTGGAAATATTGTTTGGAATGACTTTCAAAATCACTAAACCTTATTTAAACATTTGTATTTATTTATTTTTTTGGTGAACTTCAACAAAGGTACGCTCGTATATGTACAGTTAGACAGATAGTTAGACGGAGATCGACTTAGCTCTGTATGCTGATCATTTATGCATTGTATATACCAATTTATGTGTCCTCATATTATCAATTATAAACGAGCGGAAATAACCGACAAAATATAAATACCACTAACCCTGATTTCTAGTTAAGCTTATTCGAGCAAACTGCAAGCAATTAATTAATTATGACAAACGAATAACATACAGGAAGGCGGATTGTAAGCGATGCTAAAATAAACAGAAAACCAGATTTATAAATACATAAGGTATCTGAATGTATATAAATGTACGTACGAACATGTGTTATTAGATTACACTACAGAGATACATACGTGAATTGGTTAATCGCCCAAGAGCAAACAATTTCGCCGAATTCCACAGCTGTAAGTGTTTATTGAATCGCATGAATAATATTTGTACTAATTACGGTGAAGGTTTGTTGATTTATACTTCAAGGACATGTTTGTGTGGATTGTTAGGGCACTGCTCGCACCATGTAATGTACACCTACTATTTTATTTATTGTATACTCATATACATATAGGTTGTCTCATAAGATTGTCAATATCAATATGTAAAATAACCAAATTTTCTATTCTTCGGAAAGTATCCTACTCACTTTACCAACTTTTAAATAATATAATATACAACAGTTCTCATTTTTTTCTTATTTATTTATTTCTTACACTTGAACGATGGCATTCATTTTCGCATTCTAAAATTTCCATTTTTGCCATATCTCTCCATCAGTTTCATTTATCGCTGAATAGTTGCACTTAATCTCTATATAAAGTGAAAGAAGGGCTAATACTCATATTCAAAGTTCGAAACGAGCTTATCTGTCCAGTGTGCCAAATGGTTAGATGGACGTTAAATGAAAGAGGCATGTGACTGAATTATATTTAAGTAAAAATTTAAGTAAATTTGCCACTGGACGAACAAAACTTATGAGCGAAGACGGAAGTCATAGGCAATCAAATTTTGTTATTTTCAAAAGCAATATGAAAACAAATAAACAAACACAATTATAAACCCTTTGGTCCAGGGTTAAGAAAAGTAGATAATATTGATAAAAAATTATCAATCATTTATTATTCTTTTCTCTTAAAATCGCTTAGTTCTTAAACAAACATGTTATATAATATACCATAGTAATATATACATACATATGTATATAGTTAGCTTAATCACAGAGAGATGACCGACTGTACCATAGAATTCAGAAAATTATCAGATCGGCCATAAAAAAAAAAAGTAAGTAAGCAATGTATAAAAAGTTATACAAAGTTAGTGGCAAATGAAAATAAATTAATTGTTTCGAATCAAATGTAAATAAACATAAATACTCTGGTACAGTAAAAAGAGAATTAAATAATACACAAATTAGGCGATGATTGAACGCACTCCTAAATACTGCTAAACTCACTAACAACATCAAGAACATTACACAATTCTTAATTTCAAAAGTGGTCAACGCGAAAATCATTTTGTTTTAATTAAAGTACGTATGTAATAATGGTAAAAAATCAAAATGCAGTTTCGCTGTGATGTTTGTTGAGCAACACTATTTACTACATAAATATGTATATACATATGTGCCCAACACAGGAAATGAGTTTTCGGCGAAGAAAATATACTCAAGTTTCGTACGTAAAGTTAATTAAAACGGAAATGCAAAAATATTTTTCGGAAAGAAAAAATATATATAGAGAGACTTTACTTAATGTTGCACTTTAAAATAACACATTTTCATTTCAAACCTTCAAATATTTTATTTGCTCACTTTTCTGTATGTACTTTAAAAGTTACGTACACTCGTACGCACTCGTTTATTTCCACTGTCCAGGAAGGACTGAAAGAGAAGAAATACGCAGATACAGAGAACTGTTAAGTATTTACATTCGTGTATATACAATTAAGTTTCATGTACGGCCATCCAACATTACAAATTGACAATTTGTACTTTAGCACTCTCAAAGAAATTCACCATTTAAATCATTTTCCAAAAATAATTAGCCGCAAACTCGTCGGACGTATAGAATACACTAACCCAACTCAGCGAAAGTTCGCTTCATTAATTTATCATTATATTTGTAACACTTTATTGTATCCAAGTATGTACTGATGGTGGAATATGTATAGTAGAAAATGAAAAATTAATAAAAGAATGGGTGAGTAATTGCTTAAGGTTGCGAATTTTTTGATTCAAAAATTCTTGACTAAAAACTATCCTTTTTAATGCATTAACTGCAACCATAGTTGTGCCTTGGTAATAATTATTTACTTTATTTTTAAATATTTTTATGCATTGTTGATCAAATAATAAAATTTAATAACAGTGCCAACAAGGTAATGAGTAAAAAAATAAAAATAAAAAAACTGCTTTCCAAATGCTTTTTCTTTCCCACATAAAAAATATTGTGAGCCAGATTGCTATAGCGATTACCATTGCACTAAAATAAAATTTATTGTCATAATAGATGCATATTTAGTTATGATAATAGATATGACATTTAAACACAAACAAAAGAGCTAACTTAAGCAGGACGTCCAAGCCCGCTGCTGGCATATCCTGGATTAATAATTATTGAATAATAAATCATGCAATTGTAAATAATAGGTTTGGAGATACACTTTAAACGATTTTTTTAATGTACTACGAAGGTGAAAGTGACCATAACTATAGTCAAATATTGCGTATACGCCAAGGAGGACAATATAAACGCAGGTTATAATGAAATTCATACAAAATTTGTGTTTGCAAAGAAATGTAATGGTAAATTAAAAAAATATTTATTTAGTAAAATAAAAATCAGAATATTGTTGGAGGCTATAGGTGTTGAAATATAAGGTGAAGTGTAAACAGTATGTACGCTTTAATACCCTTGGTATTGTGATACTGATTAGTTGTGCTGAAAGTCTTCGGCGCTAACGGGCAACACTTAATAAAGTTTATGGACTACATACAAACTTGATTTGGGTATTTAGCAGCACTTGTGGATATTCATAGCCCACAAAGCAGGTAGGTAATCGCCTCAGGAAGAAGAAGGTAATCTTTTAATAATATTAATTCTTAATTATACCGAGAACAAGCTATAATGAGTTCGCCACATAAACGTCAGAAACCATATAAAATATACACTTGTATATATATGTATATACAAGTAACTGATCAGAATTTGTGTGTTCATATATAAGTGAACTAGTCTCTCAGCTTTGGAAATTTTGTTAGGAAGTTTCACATTCGTTCTTTTCTTACAAAGAAGCTAATCATTTGTTGGAACGGCCAATATATCTGTCATACAAACTAGAAGATAAGAGTTAAGTGGTTGTATGGAAAACTTTTTTATTTGACGAGGTACACTCACCAAATTTTGTACGGGTTATTGCCTACGACAATAGTGGGATATTCCATGAAATAGTTTAGATCGAGAAATTTGTTGTACTGAAGCATTTAGATCGCAATATATAAAACATGCAGATTTCCCTGTACATCTGAATGTAAATTATATATTCTGACAGCTTTGGAAATAGTACTTTGTTATTAAACATAAATACTACAGAAAAGTATAAAAACTTATATTGATTACATATCGTCACCTGAAATGCAAAATAACGTATCATCAAAAAATTCGAAATTGAGTGTCTTATTGATTACGCTTCACTACTTCAAATTACATACATAATATTACATATGTTCAACATTTTCAAGTTCTGCACTCAGATATAAACCAGTTTTAATCAATATTAAAATTTTTTTTCACTCATGTTCCATTTTATTTCGTGTTTCATTCAGGCCAATGTAAATTTCGGAAAATGTTGTTACGTTATTTTGCATTTCAGGTGACGATATAGACTTTAGAAGTCTGCACGCTGCCTTATAAAAGAAACTACAAGGAAAACAAAGCCATATAAATTAAAAACTCACTTTTCTTCTCATTTTCTCCAAAGCTGTTCTTAACCACATCTGTGTATTTTAATTTCTTCTGTAAAAGTACGATATCACGCAGCTTGAAATACCATCACCTCAACTGGAATTAGTTCAAGAAATAAGATTTCAAAGTATAATCTATCTAGCAATGGACGTCAGCTGAAATTGATCCTTTCACACAAAATAAGAGAACGTGTAGAGCAATGAATACATAGTTACTTCAGCAACAACGAATTTGCAGACTACGCCTTTGTGACATATAGTAAGTGCTTGCACGTAGGTTCTCGTGGGTAATTTAAAGTGACACTTTAACCCCATTTTAAATGGAACACGCCAACGCCACCGAAGCGGTATAAGTTGAGTACAACACACTTGTGTGAGTATTTACGAATGTACGATAATGACAAAACCGTTAACTCTTCCATGCGAATGATAAAAATGTCTACGTGAAGTTCTTTGACAATTACAGTAGAATTATTATATATCCTATTTTTTCCACCTACATACAAGTATTTACATAAATAGCAAAACGCTTGTTTGAGTGTTACTACTAATATCTGCGCGTTGGATTTTAGAACTGTTGCATAATTTTAACACATTTTCATTCAATACTGCTCAGCTGTCAATGAAACGCATTATAAACCCATTGAGTATGCAATACGGTATTTATAGGTTTTTTTCCAGAAACGTGCAGCTATGAATTTTTGCACTTCTTAACATTCAAATAATTAAATATGGACAGACCGGCAGACAGAAAGACATGACTAAATCGACTCAGATCGTCGTGCTGATCATTTTCTTGTATATTGTATAGGATTTCGACGTATTATTATATTTATATATTATACTTAAATATATTATAACTCTGTAAAATAGATTATTATTGATAAAATACATACTTACACAGTACACATGTGGTAAGTATATACAGTACATATGTAGATGAAGTTTACTCATACAAGATTGAAATTAGAATTGCAGTAACAGTTCAATATTATAACAGAAGAAAGTAAAAATTAAATTAAATTAAAGTTAAATTAAAACTTTGATTGAAATATCATTCTGCACTAAAGTTAAGTATATGGTAAGAGCAAAGTTAAGAAGGAATATCGGTCAGAGTCAGCAGTTACAGCTTAAATGAAATGGATACATAGTATATCTACACTGTTAACTTTACTAATATAGTTTTTTACATTTGCAAGTTGTATATAAATTTTTTGGCAACAAGAATTTTATATCCAAAAGGTTAAATTAGTTAGCAACATACAATACGTGAAGCAATGTGGTTAAATTAAGATAGTGAAAACAGATTCTACCAACGAAGACTGTTTGGAGACTTATTTATTGTAACAGCAAAGAAAGGGCATAAAGACTGACCTATAGTGTCACAAGTTTAATGAAGGTGAGGACGATCGACTACATACAGCAGAATTTTGTATGCTTATCTTTCAATATTTATAGCCTCTTTCACTAATAAATATGTAAAGTTCATAGCGTTATTTTAAGTTAAACATTTTTCATCAATTCTCCTGTCAGTTGCGAGCAATTCGTTCTGTGTACGCTGTCCGCTTATAAACTTACAATTTTGTCCAGTATTTGTTTTACAAACATTGTTGTAGAAAACAAACAGCAAGAATGCCGACATAGTCATTTGTATAGACACATAATAAGACGACCTCTATTTAAGGATTCATATACCCGTTCAACAAGTAACAAGTTGTAAAAGCAGCTATGATTTACATTGGTCATCTAATCAACACACGAGTAATCTGTACTGAAACGTCCAAGTGGCAGTTAATTTATTGAAATTATCGAAGGAATTCAATCTGAGTGAGAGTAGCCACGTACCAACCAATCATAAATTACATGCTTACGGGCATGTATTCACAAGCATTCTTGATAAAAATGGCATTTTAAATACAGAAATTTTTCTATTTTCTCTCACTTATCTTTCTTATGTCACTTGTGCAACGTGAGTCTCTGACAGAAATGTCTATTATCCCTTCACACCATGTCAGGTCGAGAAAAAACATGGTTGCTTTCAAATTCTATGATTGCGTATACTCCTACGTAGTGATGAAATAGTGGACTTCGGACTCGAAGCGTTTAACTATGTACATACAAATATACTTAAAGGTGTACAGAGCAGCCTTGTAAAGGTTTAACAAAAAGATAAAAGTGTATGTTGAATACTAAACATAGTGAACAAAGTGTGCTCTGAAATTATTTCAGAAAATAGTCCACTATTAGGGATGAATCATTAATATTGTTACTCAAAGGTGAAATATAATATACATTCTAATTCGGTTTATCAACCTTTTTGCTTCTAAGTCTTTGTAGCTGAGTTTATATATGTTTTTCCAGTGCAAAGCGCTTGTATTCAACATATTCTTTAAAGAAGTAAAAAATTAAAATTTACCTTTACTTTAGTATCGTTCTTGTGGTTCTCTCTTATTCCTCCCTTACTCATATTCTCTTTTGTGCTTTGTCAACACTAAAGCAAATATTTTTTAACCTATTTCTAAATTTTTGAGAGATGTGTCTTCGTTTAGTCAAAGACTTATTCCAGAATTGTATGTTATTTGTAAACTTCAAGGTTATTTAAATGATTTTCAAAAAACCGTTTTGTTTTAAATGTCTCATAAATATATTATTCCGATAAGCTTTCAAATTAAAAAAACCAGAACTTGTAGAAATAGTTGAAGTCGATATTTGGGTGATAATATATTAAGAAGATTTTCTCCAATTAAATTACAAACCTCATATATACCTTATATGGGTAGTCGAAAAGGTCTTTCCGTATTTTGTCAATTGATGTCGTTGCAGTCGTATATCTCCAGTGCTACCAATCACAATGTGTCATATCATATAATGTTAGAAAGGTGAGGTTTTAAACTTCATTTAACCAAAAAAAATAAATTCAGGGAAGTTGATAAAAGTTTCCGCTATTCAAAAATGAGTACAAACAAGAAAAACCGTTAACTTCGGCTGCACCGAAGCTAAGATACCCTTCACAGTTGCATTTCTTATAGCAACCGTCAAATGCGAAAGTTTTCCAAACAAGCCCTTGATTCCGATCGCTCGGTTTGTATGGCAGCTATATGCTATAGTAATCCTATCTGAACATTTTTTTCCGATATTACATTATTTCTATGAGAAATAACTCATACCAAATTTCATGAAGATAACACGTCAAATGCGAAAGTTTTCCTTACAGGAACTTGATTCAGATCGTTCAGTTTGTATGGCAGCTATCTTTGAGCAGCTTCTTGAAGAGAAAATGACGTTTGCAAAACTTCAACACGATATCTTAAAAACTTAGTAATCAGTTCGTATATATACAGACAGACAGACGGACAGACAGACAGACGGACGGACATGGCTAAATCGACGAAGCTCAACATACTGATCAATTATATATATACTTTATAGGGTCTCCGACGCTTTCTTCTGGGTGTTACAAACTTCGTGACAAACTTAATATACCCTGTTGAGGGTATAATAATGAAAAAATTCGCTACATTTTGAAATTTTTTATAAAAAAGGAGAGAATGCCACGCAAGCCACCAATGAAATTTATGAAATTTACGAAGATGATGTTGTAGCAGTTCATATAGCACACCAATGGTTCGCTATCTCCGTTTTGAAAATTTCTATTTACACTGATGAGAGTTTTACACTGATGGAATGGTGTCTCTATCGGAAAAATGGTAAAAAGTGGTCAAACAAAAGGGTATAAAAAACACCATTTTGATTAGAAATACGAAAAAACTTTTCGGCTACCCATTTGTATGATTATATAAAGAAATATTTCCAACTAGTGAAACAATTAGGTGAATTTATTTGAGATAAAATTTTTTAAGTTAATTTTTGTATGTCACGAAACTCAATTTACGAAATAAATACGAAAAATTGCACAAACATAATTTAACAGAACCAGCGAAAAAGTTCAGAGAGAAGAGTACTTTTTTGCAAACAATGCTTAGATATAAATATTCAACAACTCATGCATTACTGGGATTTACTATATGCCGATTCTCGCACACACTATCACCTTCATTGAGCAAACCGCTAGTATCTAAAATAGAATAATGCTAACGATATGTAGCACCTTCATCTCTTGCAACCACATATTTTTCACTTTCTCTGTGTGTTAACAACACTAGGCTGGTCACTGATTGTAGTTTCAATATCAACTGAGAAGCACTTGAATGATGTTTCGCAGATACGGTTAATTATCAATCAACAATAAATAATTAAACAGTCAACCACATAACATAACAACATTTGAAGGAGATAATCTTCGAATCATTTTTTCGAATGCTAATAAACATACCCCATTAAATTTGAAGTATCTGTATTTTTTCTAAATTATGTTAAACAAAATATGACGGACCATATCCAGAGATAACAAAATCTAGTATATATCAAACTATTATGTAACAAAATTTGTGTACATCTAATTCACTTGTCCTGTCATAATAGAACAAAAACACAATATTAAATAAATACCAAATATAAAAATATATAATAAAAGTTCAATTTAATTTTTTATTGACATAGCTACCCATAAATGTGGTCCTAAACTTTTACTGTTATAAATAAATCCATAGTTGATAGATTGAGTAAAAATAAAAGTTGGACTTTTTCTCCTCTTCATTTTGGTTTTTAATGAATATATGAAAAATTTAGACAGAACTCGATAAATAAAAATTACTATACAATTTTATGGTTGTTTGAACAAGTGGCTGATCAGTTGTCTCTAAGTACTTGGAGAGTCAGGATAAACATTTTCACGCGACGTGTTTCTGTGAATGGTGCAAGCCGCAAATGCAAGGTTCGTTAGAGCAGAGGTACGCGATTTAGTTCTGTGTGAAACTCGGTAAGTCTCTGACAGAAACGTTTGATGTGATCAAGCAGGCTAACCCAGATGTTGCCTTACCAAGAAATTGTGTGTTTCGGTGATAGAGGGGATCCAAGCAGCATGCACCTCAGCTCTCAAGGCTGTTATGGAGAATGCCTTCCGCGACCCCTTCAATGCTTGGAAATCGCGCTGGCAGCGCTACATCGATGCAGAAGGAGCCTATTTTAAGGAATTGTAACGATTGGTTCAATAAATTTAGTTCAATCGACTCAGTTCTCTTACTTTCCGGACAAACTCTGTATTTATAGCAGTGTCATTTCAGTAGAACCACTGTTTGCGTCATTTGGTTCTAACAAATTCTGCACATAATTGCGATAATTTGAGTTTTTGGTGCTCGGCACTCAATTTATTTGCTACTATTATGTTATGTTAACGAGGTAACATAGAAACAAATACAAACATTTACATTTCAGTATTTAAGTGAAAATATACGTACACACATATTAAGTGGTAATATATATGTATGTATTCTCACATAGCATACTAATTTATGACTAAATGTAATAATATATGTCTTTTAAGAAACTATTTTAAAGACATATACAGCATACTAGTCTGCTTACCATATGTACATAAGTATGCAAGTATACACATAAGTATAAATACATATATACTAGATATGATTTTTCAATATATATTTCATTATGGTTTTTACTGCATGCAGCTGGCAGATATCATTCAACCAATATCCAGAGGGCAACCAAAGGAGACCGTCGAATGGCAAAAACAGCAGCAATCGCAAAGAAGACCAAGAAAGCAACAAAACTAAGAGCCAAGATGTCAAATAGATAAAAGAGGTTCAAATGTATGTGTTCAACAGCGCAACACAAACATATTAGTAAGATAACAAAACAAATGTCAAATTTAATAAAACTTCTAAACGCCATTATTAAGAAAATATTTATAAGTAATCCAGAAAAATAAAAGCTTGCATTCTTCTACATGATCGTAAATAAACAATGAAACTAAGCTTGCTTCCCAAAAGTTGGCTTTGTTGGGAGAAGCGTCCTTGAAGTGTATCCCCATTTGCCTATTTTTAACAAAAGCAACAGAAGCATCGAAAATAACAACTAAAACAAAGAACAAAGTAGTAAAAATTTCCAAAAAAACAGAATATTAATAAAAATAAAAGAAAGTTTTAAAATTGACAAAATAAAAAATAAATAATAGGAAGAACACGGAAGAGTTCATTCCGCTGGCAGTGGCTGATAAATAACAAATATTCATCCATTAACAGAAAGTGAAATGTCCAATAACGCACACACAAACACGTACTTTTGTTTTATACTAAAGATTGTTAATGCTATGAGCTGCACACAAACGATAGAGCTAATTCGATTTATGCTTGTTCAAGAAATATGTCACTTGGGGGAAACATGGGTGCAGCAGGCCACATAATATCAACTTATATTTGAAACTAAAGCGCTCAGGGGAGTAGGCATAAGTCAATAAGAATTTATGCAGTCTGACATGCAATAAAAATATTTCTAATAGCTTTTCTCCCGCCCTGGCATACACCCATACTTAAGTGCCATGTGAAAGGTATTTAATACGACTTTTATAGCCAACGGTGACAGTTTCATGCCACAAAGTGTTGGTTAAGATTAATAAAGGGTATTTTTGTATTTTTGTATATTGTGTTCGAGAGCGTCAACACACTTTATTATTAAACGCAAAAAAGATTATATTAAGTATTATGTATAGCGTTGAGTTTATTTGTATGAATTTCACCAGTACTTGGTGTATATTGGATATTGATCAAGGAGCAGAATATAATAGCTAATAATTTTCTTATTTAATACTGGCTGGAACAATATTATAAAATTTTAATGAAACAGATATTTGCAATAAAATGGCAATCTCCATAATACCTTTAAGAGTTACTGAGCCAATTTTAACTTAGCATGCATGACCTATATTATATAACTGTGTTTTTAAGCTTGAAATTTTATATAGCCACTAACGTCTTCGCCAGACATTCCACTATTTTCATGAGCAACAATTAACTATTTGTATGTATTTTTAGCAGAGTATGCGCGCATTTTTCTTCTTTCGTTTATAAATTTTATCCTGTTGCTTTATGCTTGTTTGCAACGCTATTAATGCGCCTCAAGCGCTATACTTGTTGTGATGGGCCGCTAGGCGTATACGTAACATTTACTGTAAGCGTAAATGAGCGTGGAAATTATAAAACATAAACAAAAAGCGTAATTATAACATGCCGTTGCCATAATAGATAAAGTGATTGTTAGTGGAAGTAATGCTTAGAAATTTAGTATGCGAAAAAACCATAAAACAAGCATGAGGGAGATCTGTAAGCAATTGCCGAAGATCTGTATATAAAAATATGAAAGTGCGGATTAAAATCATATATTTGGATAAGGAATCTTAAGAATTATAGCTACTAACAAGATAAAAATATGTGAAGTCGAGGATAATTAAAAAACCTATCGGACTTAACATCTTTTTAACACCAAATTCTTCCTTACCAAATTTCGATTACACTGTGTACAAAATCCGGCTTGCTTACGCTCGAAGTGTTCTTATCTTTATTACCTCGACGCTTTCTTATTTTTTCAATACTAAGGGGTTACATGGGTTTAAGTTATTGTCTTATTAAATTTTACAACACCTTTAAAATACAGATACAGTGCGCTCGATGCTAGCTAGGCGACACATACGTCCCGTTTCGGATCGAAAGGGTTAAACGCGCTTCTCTCGAAACTGTGTTTTTGAAGTTGTTTGGCAAGATTTTTCGAAAACTACTCAACCGATCTTCATGAGATTTTACACAGGTTTTTGAAATACAATTTTTGGACGAAAGATGTTTTTTCGATTACAACTTGAAAAAAAAATATCGCGACATTTTCACTGGAATTTTAATTTTTTTTCAAAATGTTTGCCAAAAATTCATTTTTTTCCCCTTCGTTCAAGTTCTAAGATAAGGTATTTTTTCACTTTAAATTACCGCGTAAGGTGCTATCCTACCAACGCGGGCGCATCTTTTTTCCGAGGAGTAACTGGAAATGGTGTCGCATTTGCCGAGTTTAAAATTTTTTTTCCAAAAATTTCAGAATTTATTTGTTATTAGTGTATATTTGCAACAATTAAAAATTTTAATAAAATATTTCATATTTTAAATGAGAAAAAAGTTGTTGAAAAAAATGTTTTTTACTCGAGGAAACCCATATAAACCCTTAACCTCATCAACCAGGGAGTTTTTTTGTTGAGTTAATAACTAAATGGTTATCAAGAAGTCATTACTAATAGTATGCTGATACTAACTATCATATTTATTTTACATTTAGTTTTATCGGAAAGTTAAATACTGCATGAAAGAGAATATCTGTAACCCATTTAATAGTTTTGCGACGGGCTTAGTTATTTCCATGTGTCGCGTGATATTTGTGACAAGTAACCACATGCTATTTGCTAATTCTGAAGCTCGTTAGATAGTTTTTACATTTTATCTTTTCAAAGTTTTGTTGCATTTTTCCTCTTGGCTTTCTTTTTCTTGTTTTCAGCGCTAGCAATTAAATGCAAAGTGCTGACAGAGTGTTTGTGGTTGACCAAAGTCGTTTCTCACTTCATGTATTTTGTCAATGTGTCAGCCACGCCTTCAGTATGAGTGTGTACATACACATGCATATATATTTGTTTGCTCGAGGAATTCTTGAATGTGTGAATACCGAAAGCAACATTTTATTGTTCCGAACTAATTTATTTAAGTGATCTTTTTCATTGCAGTTTATTATCTGAAGCTTTCCCTCATATCGTTAGATTTCTCTTCAAAGTATGCAAATACAATTTGGTTTTGGAAGTTGGAAAAGAAATGATGACAAGTTGCATGTGACCGACCTAATGAATTTCAATTATTCAAATTGAGATTTAAATTTTTTATTGGCATACAATTAAAATTTGTTAAAGCACATAACAGTTGCGGTTTAAGGAAATTGAACAGAGTATCAGGGTCTTACATGTAACATTTTTATCAAAATAAAATTTTCTTGTAACAGGAGGCGAATATGGCTAAAAATTTAGTTTAATTATAACACGCCTTGACAACAAAAAGTTATTCATACACCTGGCATAGTACGAAAGATTTTGCTAAAATAAATTTTTTCTTCAATAAGTTAAGTTTATTGCCGTACTCGACAATACGAAAATACGAACGTTGGTTTGTTTCAGCGTAAAGCGAATTTCTTCTGACAAAACCGAACAACAAAGGTTGTTGTCTGCTTTCAGCATGGGTAACCAAGCGCATTAAAATTACGAGATTCAATGGGGGATAACGATTTTACATTCGTGTAAATATTTTAATGCTCCACAAAAGCAATTAGTTCCGTCAAGTCGAAGAACACGGTAATGTCTTGAGTTGAGTGCAACATTAGAGGCATGTCAAATGTTTATTTAAATATGTGATTAGCCTAAAAATCAGTAAGGACATTTAGACTGGCGTTTTTTTGCGTCAGATCGTTTTAAATATCTTAGATTAAAGTTTATCGTTATAGTCATAACATCAAATAACTGTTTTTGGATTAAAATGAAAAAAAAAAATATGTACTTCATTATTTGAGAATATTCTTTTAAAAGATAAGTTTGCCCTTAATCATTTCTATTCAAAATTAAAATTTATGTTTTTTAATGCTTAATATCATTGCTCCAAACCTTGCGTTCGCAAGCTTATTCACAGCGTTTTATTGGAAAATATAAACCCAATCGAAATGAAGTGTTGAAATAATACAATTTTCCCTTTGAGTACGTGACTCAATTAAACATCAGATATTTCATCAACACATTACGAATGTCAAAAGAACAAGGCAAAACCGACAACGAGCAAACACAAAACAGCTACCATTTTAGATTTAACATATCTAAGGCCAAGCCACAATTTTATTCTCGCTTCCAGCATTTTTGCACTTTTTCGTGTCGCTGTCAGACTTAATTCAAACCATCAATCAAAGATTCGATATAAAAAGCAGAAAATGTCACATCGCTCCTCACGTATTTGCTTGCGCAGCGTGCAGTAAAATAGTATGGGTTGTTAAGGTTTGTAGGAAAAGTCAAGCTCAACAAAAAGGGAAAGTATTTGAGTTTAAGAGAAGTTATAAGAAAATAAATCGAATTTGTATTTGAGGCAACCAATGAAGAAAACAAAGAAAAATCATTTCAGATGACAGAAAACTATGTGTTTTCTTCACTTTATTCGATGTGTTTGTAAATTCTCTGAAAATAAAATTTTACAAAGTTCTAAAATTTTTCATAAGAGCTTAAACCGAAAAAAAATTTAACTGGCGAGCGCCAAAAATGTTTTCGCTTAAAACTTTTGCCTAAGTTAAACTTGTTATTTTCTTTTCATAAGCGCTCCTTCCTGCGAAACGAAACACGCAGTCTTTGGCTTTAACAGAAATCTAAATAAAATATATTTATTCCTTCAACGGTTACTGACTCCCTATAAAATTGTATATATGTATGTGCATGTAAAAAAGTATGAAAAACAAAACAAAACATATTGAGCATAACACCACCTTTTTTACGCCTTTTTTCGTGAATTAACATTAACCAAATTGAAGAAACCATAAAAGTATATATGCAAACAACAAAACATGAGTTTTTACTCACACTTTTTACAAATGTTGCAAGCATGATTTCGAATTGTAGTATATAATCGATTTCCCTGTTCCCTACTTTAAAACAAAAGAACATCCCATTCAAAAAAATATTATTTGGCATTTATTTTCTGAAGATTATCTCTTTCAAAAGTTGGCCGCCGCTAGGCCTCAAATGGTCTATCCGGTGATTCCAATTTTCGATGACTCGCTCGAGAATTTCGACTGGTAACTGGCGAATAACACGTGTGATGTTTAGCTCCAAAGCCCGAATCGAAACGGCATTCTCCGCATAGACTTTAGACTTTACATATTTGACACACGATTTTGGTGTCCAATAGACTGGCCCAAAACATGATATTATCTGCTCACCGATAAAGCCACCATTGATTAATCCGATGGATTAGGATGTGGCGCCGTCTTGTTAAAATGTCCAATATAGAATGCTGAGTCCTAAGATGGGTGATGGTGTTGCGAATAATATGTTTAGTAGGCCGATTATATTGACCATAAGTTGAACGAAGCGCGCGAAACACATTCCTTACAGAATGTGAATTTTCCTAACAAAGTTTAACGATTTGTTAACTTTGTTCAGGCGTAAGTCTGTCCATTATGAAATGCCAAACAATACTGGTCAAAAAATAAAAAAAACATGACAAGGCTTTTGAAAAAAGTACCTCTACTTGGATCACCGTTTATAAGCTAAATTTATTAAATTAATAAGGAACATGTCCTTAGCTGCATTTAAAGTTAATAGGATGCTACGATCGCAAACAAAGTACGTTATTAATATTGACATAAAGACATAGTTGTTTCTAAGAGTACTTCAACGATAGAACTGGAATAAAGAATATTAAAGAAAATAAAAGTCAACTCACATCAATGTATGGACTATTTCATTTGAATTTTCGTTTTTATTTCTATCTAAAACAGCTTACTACGGATAATACTTACAGTTACAGTTCCTGCTTTCCCTAAATTTGTAAATTTGAAACCAATAGAGAAACCATTTGTTGAGACAAGGAGCTTTTACAAAAGCAACATAGAAACAAAGGTTAAAAAGTGTAAATTTAAGTATTTTAGAGACACCTGACATAACACAAAGAACAACATTTGCCAACCGCTAAAAGACAATCTGATTATGAAAGTTGCGTATACGCAGCGGGCGCCAGCCACCTTTGAAATTCCACTAACAAACAAATGCGTAAAATATTTACGAAGTGGGTGTAAAATTTTTGTATTCAGCACTTTTGTGTGTACACATACAAACATACTACATAGATAAAACTGAGCACATGCTGTGCATAAAAAATAAAGGAAGAGACATAACTTGTGTTAATGGAGTGATTATGCGGGGATTATCTTGTTTATAACACCCCAAGAAGTATTCCCCGATTGCAGATAAGTAATATACAAGTATGCCTCTTTGTGTTTTAAAGCATAATATTAATTCTCTTAGAACATTGTGGTCCACTTACATTTAGAACTTTTAATGAATATTTTAAAATATTTGCGCTTAGCAACTTAAATGGCAATCAATCCGAGAGAGGTATAATACTAAGAAATATATGTGGGTTTTACAAAATAAGAAGAAATATAGGACGAATAAAAAAACAAATACGAAATGCATATAATTGTTTATAGACGAATATAGACTGATAGTAGATATATAAAAATTATTTTTTAAAATATTATTTGGTAATAACGGTGTGGGCTTATTCATTGTATTTATTTATTACATACAAGCGGAAACAACGAACTAAATATAAGCAACACTGTATATGTATGTAACTTATATACTTATATATGTACGGAAACGTTAGATGTTTTACACAAATTAGCATCACTTATGGCCTAGCTGTAAGTATTTATATTTATCACATGAATAATAATTGCATCAATTATAATTTCCTTTGTTTAGCATAAAAGATTTATGTGTTTGGAAAATGTGGGGGAAATGGGAAATACAGCTCTACACTATCTTGCTTACTATACCCACTTTATATCAAACACAAGCAAATATTTTTTTGCGGAATGGTCTATATCCATAACTCATAAGTCGCCTTTATTTCGCTCAGAAAGCAAATTTGAGTATTGAGTGGCTTTGTGATAAGACTGGTATGGGTGCCAAGCCATAGCGGAATCGCAGGAAATTTCAAAGCTAAAGAGCTAGCACGGAAACGCACCCTAGAACCGCTATCAGTAGAATGGGAGCAGGTGCTTCCGTATCCTCTTATATTCTGCTACTAGATAGCTGCGCCTCGCAGGAGGCCATCATCGGTGTATGCGCTGTCGCAAAAGCCTCTTGGCCCAAGATCGATTGCTAGAGATCTACTAATCTCTTTGCCCTCAGTCAGGCTAGCCTCTTCCTAGTTTCGGTGTCCACGCCGTATTGGAAACAACTCAACACTTCCTTCTTGATTGTCCCTCGTTTGGGAAGTCAAAACTTAAATACTTGGGGGCCATATCTCCAGACATCCCACCGAATTGGCGAGAATGGAAATTAAACCCTTGTATAAATTTGTATTGGCTACTAAACGTTTTGCTAATTTATAAGTTCGAATATAGGAGTTTTATTTCTATGGCCTTACAAATGACTAGATATAGTGGTCAACGTCCGATCTCTCTAAATCAGAGCAATCAAATAAAACGCAAATAATGATTATAATATTAAATTCATTTCGAAATATTTTTGAACCAGATGTATAAGTGCAAGTTGTTCCTAGAAATATCACCTTAAAGAATTTTTATAGGATAAACTCTATTTTATACCTTCAAAACTCAGAAATTTTCAATATCAAGAATATATTATAAATACATCATTAACAAATGTTTAAAAAATAAAGCTAGCGTGAAAAATCTACAATTTCAAAACTTCAATATAACCCAATCGTCAAACCCCTCAATGGTTGAGAGATTTAATTAAATTTTAATTACGGACGCGAATTGATTTATTACTCTACCTCCCTTCCACTCAAATTCACAGCCATTAATCAATTTTCAAATTCGAACGGACAGTTACATGAACACATAGGAGAATTTCAGCTCAGAAGCATAATTGGGCTAGCAATCATATGTAACTGTAGACATTTGCTTGTACTCGTATGTTATTGGTGTACGCAATTAACAAGCTCTTGATGCTTGAATAATGGAATACTTAACTGAAAGCAATAATGTTTTTTAGTTTTGTTCATTTTAGAAATTAATACTTTTAGCCATTTTCGAAAACAAAAGGATATTACAATATAATTTAACTATGATTTTGGATTATTAGAAAAGGTGTTATTACGAAATCTTCTGTTATTCTGTTATATACAATATTCTTGGTATACCCAGCCGCAATTTCTTGTTATAATAACTATGTGCGAGATAAAATACTGATATATCATATAAATAGATTGTATTTAAACAAAAATTACACTCTGATATTCGGACCCATAAACATACCCTCAGAAAATACTAATGGCACCATTTACCCTATCTATCCTCCATACGTACCTTTAATAACTCAAAATAAATTTTTGCCTTGCAACAACGTAAGTAATTATTGCTTTCTAACCACATTCTCAAAAGTTATATTAACCTACAAGTGAGCTAAGTTGTTTGTAATGTTATAGCTACCACATTTCTGTAACCACAATTGCTCTAACCAACAAGTATCCACATATCATGCATACACATTTATCTCATACTTTCACTCCTATACACATATAATGAGCATTAGGACTTCAGAGTGTAATCAAAATAATAGTTAGAGAGTACCTGAGGAATATTTATTTATCTCTATTTTCCACAAAAAAAATTAAAAGGAAGGCACTCATGGTCGATAAATGTTTTGAGGAACGACAAACTGGAAATATGAAAAGTGAATATTTTGGCCAAGTATAGCCGTTTGGTTTATACACTTATGTGTAAATATCTTCTTGCTTTCGTAATACTTATTGCTTCATTGATCTTTATTTTTTGAAGGCAGTGATACTAAAATTTATGAATCACTTCATAACATCAAATCAATCCAGAAAGGTATCCACTTGGTAATATCATGATATATTTTATAGTCCAGTTTTGTACACTACCTTCTGTTGAATTGGCTTTGAAGTAGTGATACATAAATGAAAATTATAATTTTCTATACAATACAGGTAAAAGGGTCAAGCTGTCCACATTTCATGAAAGCTTTTAAATGGCTGAAGAACTGAGTGCACAAAGAACCACTGATTTTTATCTTTCATCAGTTTGTCATACCTCAATTTACATTTCCTATCCACTAACAAAGCAAAAACCGCAGCAGCACAAATTTTATTAGCGGCACAGCCCTGTGGAATCGTGTGCAATGGAGCTCTCGATAATTTGCAACAAACAACAAAGTGAATATGGATTTGAATTTCACACAAATGTTTGTTGCATGTGTTAACGTGCCGGCTTGGGATGATGTTTGATATAGAGATTTAAATTCAGTGATAATATTTAATAAAGCGATGTGACATTTGAGTTTTTTTTAGTTTTGGGAAAAATATAATTTATTCTAAACACATTTTAAACACCTTTTAATATTCAGAAAACAGCTGTTTACTGGGAAAATATTGGTCCTTCCTTACTATCAGATGCATGAAATAAAAATGATAGTATTTACAATAGCGAATTCGCTGTAGAAATAACAAATAATCTAAAAGAAGTATAATTAACACTCAGTCCAGGTCTGTCGGTTGATTGTTATTAGGCAGATGTTGTCTCCATTGTTTATCTAGCTCTTTAGACGGCGTTTGTTTTCAGGATTATGACTATTCGCTTTATTGTTTGTTGGCTTCAGTCATCACAGCTGTTGCGATCACCAATGCAAAATTATTTACAATGAGTTTGGTTCTCATTATCATGCATTATTTGGCGTAACAAAAATAATTGGAAATATGAAGACACCGAGTGTTGCTCCAATAATATTTATTATTAACCATAGTCGCTAAATTGTAATAAATAAAGAAAGAACATATTTTTAACTGGTTCTAATGGAACACTGCTCTAAAGTTACGTAAAAAGTACGAAATGAAGCACATTCCGATTGAATTCTTCCTGCAAAAATCAACTCTAAAACAACGTCTAAGTCAAGCCGGATAATTAATTCATGTTATCGATTTAAAGAGAATCATTTGTAAGTCTTTACAATGGGAAAACACACTATTGCAAGTTGACATATTTTACGCATCAATTATTAGTTCGAACTCCTTTGAAGAGAAAATATTTCTGTTGTCATTGGGCAGATTTTCCATAAACAGACTATCTAAATTTGAAGTTATTTCAGTGAATATGTTCCATAGCACTTCCTAAATTTTGGCAGTCTATGATGAAAATATAATCGAAAATGAAGTTTACAAGCGTTGAAGCTAAATTATAAGGCTATATTTAAAAGCAGAACTTGATTGTTTAATATTTTTCAAAACTATCTTATATAGTATAAACATACATTTGGCAAAATTTTCAAACAGATCTATAAATGAGCATGCTAATACTTAAACTTTTTACTATTTTGTTACTAAAATCAAAATGCATGCGTTGAACAAGTTTGTCGAAATGGAATGCAAGCGGATTGTAAAAATATAGACAGTTTATCGTATCATGTTATCTAATACACATAAATGAATGAATGTCAGCATCAGTTAAAATTTGCAATACAGGAATCTTCTTTACTTATAAAAAGCCGAAAAACAATTCCTTGTATGTATGCATATATGTTTTTAACATTCGTTTTAGGAAATATTTGTGATTTTTTTGGTATGATAAACCATTATTAGCCTTTAACATGGCTTATGTAAATAATAATCCAGCAACAGACAGGTAAGAAGTCTTCGCTGGTATATGACTTTTTGTCGAAAAGACTTTCTGTACATATATGTTTGTACTATACATTAGTTACCTTTCTACTTTTGTTTGGTTTGAAGAAATGATACCCGGACCTATGTATATGCGATAAACGCTTTATTTTCATTCTAGTGGAACCATATTTTTATTTTAATTTTTCTTTCACTTGGATTCTCTAATTTATATGCGATTTTTGAAAGGTTTGTTAGTTTTTGTTTACTCCTTCCTGTCATCTACTCTGCGCTCCCTGCAGCAACTACAGCTACTGAAGCGTGAGCTGTCACCGTCGGTGTCACTAGGCGTATACGTAATATAGTACATATTCATTCACAAGAGGGGAAAAGCCAACAAAACTTGACCAACATTATAAGCAATACACAAAACTTCCGTGAAATAATACAAAAAGAATATAATTAAGCAATTTTCGGGCGAAAAACATCTGAGTAAGCCCGAAACAAAGAAAGAAACATATAATTAGAGCAATGAAAAATTGTATTACTAAATTAAGATAAATCGTGCAGAAAATGTAATTGAAATAGTCTTCGGATTGCTGCTGGAGTTGTGTTCCATAAACGTGATACGATAGATTAATTAATTTCATGCGTTTAGTTTTAATTAAGAATGTAAATAGTATAGTTTCCAACACTGGCAAAAAAAGATAAATCAACCTAATCCATTGTGTTGAAATTTAGACATGGGAATTTGCAGCTAATTGGTCTATAAAAACATTAACAAAACCAGGAAAGGGAAGAATAGGGATAGAATTTTATAGCCATGGAAATAGACAGAGCCACAAACCCGTACAACGATAACTTTTTCTTAAATTAAGCCAAGTCCGTGTGAAGTTTATGATAAATATGGATTTTTTTGGTAAGGATGATATACTATACATTCGAATCTTACCAACTAATGCTGTATTCATAAATACAAACCTCTTTCATGTTATGTACTTTTTTTCAACGAATTAAACATCAACTGAGAAATGGAATATCTTCCCAAGCATAGTTTGTTCTCAAAATCTAAATAATTTTATTTTTTTATAGGAGTAGTAATTTTGCTATAGTAGTAGTAGTGATCTCAATATTTTAAAAATTAAATGAAAAATTTAATTGTTTGACTTCATTTATTTTGCCATTGATTTTTGATTGCAATTCAGCATTTAAAAAGTTCTTAAAATATTAAGCCCTAAAACAGAGAAACCCACTTTTTTCAAAGCCATATACCCAAAATATTGCTGAAAATTGCGAAGAAAAATTTTAAACTCTTCACAGTTATTAAAAAATGTGTATGTGCCAGGAACGCCACCCTTTTCGAAGCCAGCATTTTACATCGTTTTGCACAATTTAAGTTGTGACAGATTGTCTCTAAATTGATTTATATGTATGCATGCATAGCTGCCACAAAATCGAGAAGAAGTTTGTACCAAGAAATAAGAGACAAAAAAGTTGTCCTTTCAAGCGAATTGTAAGGTTATGGTGAGACCAAACTCATAGTGTCAACACGAAAAGTATTAAACCGATTTGTACTGAAGTCAGATACACTCTTTCGACAGCTGCTATCTTGCCACAGTACAATAACAATATCAAAACAGAGGGAAAGTGTTAAATGAACAACAAAAACCAATACGCTTCAGCAAATTTACGAGATATGAATAAGTAAGCACGGTGGAGGGGGTTTATCTAAGTACAATCGAATACAGTACAAACTATCATCGTTTGTGTGTCTATCTTAAAGCAGCGCGTCATTGAAGTGATAAAGTTTGGTTCAAGCTTATGTGCCACGTCTATGACAAAAATTTTGGACAAAAAAGTAGTACACATTCGTCTGGTGCTACTATGTAATATATTTCGGAGACAACAAAACAAATAAAATGACTATCACCCTTACGTACCTACATTTGGGTACATATTGGTGCAATCGAATATTCTTCCAACTTTTCAAAAATTGGAATTCTTTTAAGAATTATAAGAAATAAATCAATTGTTGAACACACAGTATGTAATTGATTCATGGGCAAATAAAAAAGCAGTTGTAGAGGCAGGGACATAGTCATGTGAACAATATATAGGGCTTTAGCTCTTTATTGGAGAAAATGACAATGGAAACTTTCTTCATATATATGGATGTATGTATTTATTTAAACAATCTCAAATTAATGATAAGACGAGAAGGTCCCCTTTTGTCGATTACATAGTGTGTAAGTAACCTTGTAACAAGAGATTTCTTTACAACCAAGGCCCTTATCGTAGAAATGAGAGCTTTGCTTTTAAGTGACGGATATGTCATTTATGCTACACAAAGTTACTGGAATCATTTTAGAGTAGAGTTGATTGTAAATTCAAAGGCGTGAAGAATACTGGCAGCCACTTATACTCACCAGTTTTATGAGTCGACAAAATCGATTGCATCATTGTGGTCGTGGTATACCACAATTTTCAATCAATTTAATCCGCACTCGACCGTCTAGCAATTTAACCAGAACAAATGTTATGCCATTGAAAAGAACCAAAACATACACTCAAACATTTTGGTTGATATGTCTGCAATTGAACTGTAGTTAAGCACTGCTTGGAATGAGAAAACGTCAAACCTTTCTTGCCCACTACATAAACTTTTACAAATGTTACGGGCACGCACAAATACAGTTACTTTCTTAAACATGGCATTAATACGAGCATTAGTAGAGTTTACTCGAAATTTTAGACCGGCAAGTATCAAGGGAGTTAAGGCACAAAGTAAAAAGGCAGCTGCGAAAAGTCTGTAAAGTTTTGTTGAACCAAAATTGGTTAAAATATTCTTTCTTTGCTAAAGCATCTTGATGGAACGCTTCCTTGCGGGTGGGACAGACCACCACATGTGGTGACCAAAAGTGTAGCAAAAGTAAGACAGAGAATGTGATATGAGAAACTTTTGTGAAAGCAAGTAATGACAGTGAGTGTAAAATACAATACTTGTTTTTTTTTTTTAATTCCATAAAAGCAGAGTTGTGTCCGCTTAAAAGCTATCTAAATAAGTTTTTTTAAATATTCGAGAAAATATATTTAAAACCTACTAAATAGCTTTAATAATGTAATTTTCTTAAGATATCAAGAGCAGCGTAATTTCAGCGCTTCAGTGTCCTGGTCCACACCATCAATTCATATCCATCTTTCTGGGCTGACACTGCTTTTGTTATTTCTGCAACTGCTCAGGAGAATATGCTTATCATAATAGTTTTCGTCGGCATGAATAATATGGCTAGCCCACCGTAGCTTTTTTAATTTAATTGTTGTCACAATATCGGGGTGCCTATACAAAGTTTGTAGCTCATGATTATACACTTCCTCCTTACAACACCAGCACTAATAGTTCCAATAATTTTGCGCACACCTTTTGTCCAAAGTCTTATAGCTTTTCAAGATTATGCTCGCCAATACTTTAGTTTTGTCCAATACTGTGGTGCACTGATTACGCCGTTGACAATATTAACACTTTCTTTTTTTCACTTAATATAAGACACTAAATTTTTCCAGCTCTTTCTCGTTGTATAAATGCAGTTTTTAAATCATCAATAGGTGTCGCAATGTCTATATCGTCAGCCTAAACCAAAATTAGGGAGAATAGAGTCACGTGTAGAAGTTCACGCATGTGAGGAAAGTTCTCTGATCGCCATTCACTTGGGAGGGCCAGAAACAATTCTTTTAGATATGGCTCAAGTAGCGCACGGGTGCCGGCCTTAGACCAAGTATCCCATTGGTAGTCAAATTAACATCAATTTGAAGGCAGTTAAAGTGAGAAGGCAAACCATCCCTCCACAGGATTTTGTGCTAGGTTTGTAACCTGCAACGTAGAAAAAGTTCCCGGTGAAATCAAGACAACAGCTTCAGAAGATAAAGTCCTCTCCCGACGAACAAAAACCAAACTCTGTAAGTCACTCATTATTCCCGTCGTTCTATCTTGCACAGGTATGGACGGTGACAGCATCTGATGAGTCGACGTTACCAGTCTTCGAGAGGAAGGTTCCGCGGAAGATTTATGGTCCTTTGTGCATTGGACACGGCGAATACCGCATACGATGGAGCGAAGAATTGTATAAGATATACAACGGCATTGACGAACTAAAAGACAGTGCCTACGCTAGCTTGATCATGTCGTCCGTATGAATTGAAAACACTGCGTCTCTGAAAGTATTCAACGCAAAGGAAGAAGAAAACCTCCACCAACCGGATGGTTAATGAGACCTATTAATTTATTGAGTATACCAAACTTAAATACGGCATCGCAGAGAAGCGATCTATTTATTTCAAAAATTTCTTTTTCTATAAATATCTGACCGTTGGCACCTCTTCCTGTTATAAATACCGCTTGGTAGTCCCCCACAATTTGGTTCAGGAATGGGCGTAATCATACGTCAAAAATGTGTTTCGTACTTGCTTAAAAACAGTTTAAAAAAAGTAAGGGAGGGCTAAGTTTTACGAACATTTTATACTCTTGCAACTTGCAGGAATCAAAACCAGTGTAAAATATGAATCTGATTTTGTCTATTAAGCCACATACCAAAAAATGTGCCGTGGGTTTCATTAAGATACCTTACATCAACAATCATTTGGAGCAAAGTCGCCGGATATTTGAAAATCCTGGTAAAAGTTATATGGGGGTAGGTCAAGTTTTCGCCCGATTGTATCTATTTTAGGGACAAAGAAATACAGTTATGGGTAAACGACGTTCTGCAATTTTCATTGAGATAACTCAAATATTGGTCGATATATTCAGCATATAGTCACCCGGAAGTTCGAAAATCTTTATATTAGGTATCTGATAACTCAAGTAAGTATTGACTCGATTCAATCCATTTTTGATAAACAGAGATAATATTGCCAGGAACGGATTCTCTCTGAATTTGAATTATATATCCCATACATTGACCCATATTAAACCTATTAGAGGGCGGAGCCACACCTAATTTTTCAAAATTTTCGCTCACAAGTGACCCTTACTACTGCGTGCCCTTGTGCCAAATTACACTTGTATATTTTTATTTAGTGCTTAGTTAATAGCTTTTGTGGGCGTGAAAATGGTCAATTTTTTTCTACTAAGAAATCCGTAGGCCAAGTTTCATTAAGACATCTCAATTTTTACTCAACTATTTGTGGCAGTTAATAGCTTTTTTCACATTTTTCAATAATGATGCGCTGTTAGCTTAAAATTGCTTCATTATAAAATAATTTCACAGCTTGAGTTTAATTGAATTGCCATGCCACATGCAGCTCGCGCCATAACAGTCGCCGCTAATTTCCTTTGAACAAACAATAATAGAAATATCGAATGTGCTATATATGTATGTGTCTAAAGCTCAATTTTCCGGATTGCATGGCTAGCTGAATGGCTCAGCGGGATACTTGAGCATTGAAAAGAAGCAGGACATTGAAAATGATATGAAACAGAAGTTGTGGTTGCAAGAAAATATTATATACAATATGCAATGTTTTTAAAAAGTTCAAAGTGGTCCCCAGTATGTAAGCAAAATGCGTTTATTTGTAGTTGATACATCACACTTCGAATGTAAATTAACTAAGCATTTAAGTCACAATATGAATATAGTTAAATATTTGCATACAAATGTTCCAACACGGAACCACATATAAACTCATATGCATGTATTTTATGTACTTACGAACTTAGGTAAGTCCAGTACTTGTGCATCATGCTGACGCCAATTATAATGTATTTTTGCTAAGTAATCTCTAAGCGCAACTGCACTGTACATTGTGGGTAGCTAAGCTGCACATACTCATGCTGACACACATATATATGTATATGTGAGTTGCTGAAAACTGTTCTGTAGTTTGCCACAATAAACAAGTAGTTAGATGCATACTTATTCCGGCAGCGAGAGCACAATGAGGACAATGTGAGAAACTGACACATTTAGAAAAGCATTTTCCATTCTACCATCATCCGTGACCTATCCGTATGCTTTGCTAGTTAGCATAGAGCTGCACTTTTGTGGTGGAGTATTTGAGCAGTTGAAAGTTCAGCAATAAGCATGAGTATGGATAAGTAGTGAGGAAAGTACCGTGAGAGCTTATACCAACAATGCTATGAAGTCGAGGCAATTATCAAAGCCAACGGATTATCATAAATTATGTGTGCAATTGCGGTAATGTGAGTATTTATACATTTTTTATACAAAAGGGTTTAGTAAAAATAAATCCAAAGAAAATTATGAAAAATCAAGCGGAGTTAGAATTCCTGTTACAAAAACCCACTTTTTCTTTATACTCGGTTTTTAAACAAAATAAAAATTATCCAAATGCTCAGTAATCAATATTCTTTATGTACTTTCAGTAAATTTTTCATATAATTCATGCAGAATTTCCCTGCAATGCGTTTGTAAATCAAAGTTATTCATTAACTGTAAATTGATAGCAAAAAAACTTATGATTGCGGTCTACATTGGTTAAAAACCAATAAAAACTTGGAGTTGGAGGAAAGGAAGTTTAACTAATAAAGTTTAATAAATATACGATGGATTAAAGGAAATAGGTTGAAATATATGTATAAAATTAAAATGAGATGGTAATACTTTCGATTGAAAAAATATGAAAATAATGAGCCTGTCTCTATTGATTATAAACATGAAAAATATTTTAAGATTTGTTAGTTATTACGGAGTTTTAAATACGAAACAACGAACTTGCTTTTTATTTATAAGCCATATATCGTAGAAGGTCAAGACAAATTTCTTCCGACTTCCCAACCAATAAAATAGCTTTTTCTTCAAATTCAAACACAAAGGGAACATAATACACAAACTGTATAATTGGAATTATAAAAAAAGTATATCGGAGCTATTTATCTGATTCTTAAGCATTAGGACGTTGTTTGCTCATATGCAATTTACCGTCCATCTGCAAATAAAGAACTTCAACTCAAATCTATGAAAGATTTCAAAAACGCTTATTTACTGAAATAATTTTCTGCTTGCTTTTACAAAGCGTAGATAAAAAAGCTTTCCATTTCCAAAGGCTTTCTATCATAACAATAAAAAGGTTGTGGTTAAGAAAGTTGAAATGTTGAATGCTTTGCAAAAGTAAAGGGTTCACTTAATTATATTGGAAAAGTAACCCTTTTTATGCTGCAAAAAAATTTATAAACAATTTATTTCGTCTATTCTTGTTTATAATCTTTATTATAAAGAAAAAGTAAAAATGAAAATTTATTGTACCTAACCATTAATAATCAATCATCAGCATGCTTTTCAGGAAATTATAAGGTTGAGTTTATCGTTTTATACCAACAAAGTGTGTCCATTGTTAGCTAGCTAGGGACATAAATGTAATTTAAGAGCTCCTTCAGTACAAGCAAACTTTTTTTTGGTTTCGAAACTTTTAATAAAAGAGGAGTATAAGGAGAACATACTAAATGCTCGTATGCTTTTATACACATAAGCACTTGTGTACTTCCTCATTTGAACGGCTTCACCTTTAAATTGATTGCAGGACACATATATATGTATGTTTTATAGCTACCCAAAATGTTATAATTTGACGACTTAGCAACAGATCTATGCATGTGTAAAAGTCAGTTATAGGTCTCGTTGGCAAGACATATTCGAAGAAATATGCCCATATAGTATGAGTGTTGAAATGAAAACTGCGGTCGCGGCTCAAAGCAAAACCTGAAATTTCAATTAATTTAGTCGCTTTCATTGCAACCGAGGTCAAATGGCTAGTACGAGAAAGTAGATAAAAATTGTGTGAATCATAGAGCATATTTTTTAAGTAAGAAGAAGAAAAAGAAAATAAGTTAAATTGGGTGAAATATGTGATTGTCTGGTGTTTTTAACACAATTGCGATAAATTGAAATCTAAATCTATAAAATTGGATATTATTATTAATAGGCTGCGCGACTTGCACTGCGCTACGTCGGTAATACCACAAATAAAAATGGAAGTGGTTATATCCTACTAGAGCGTTAATACACATTTGGCAACCAGCCACGACCAACGACCAGAAAAGTGACTATACCATCAAACTGGAACATGTTATTACATAACTATCACATTTAACTTTTTTGTTCACAAATTGTCTCTTTCATTATTTTCTGCCACTTGATCGATGGAGTCCAAGTTTACTTTCATGTTGTTTTTAATTCCGTCAATCACATGAAATTTTTGTTGACGTCTTTTACTTTAATGGGCAATGCAACGAATGAAGCGTTAAAAGCCACATTCAAAACTCATTAGAAGAGTCTCCTGTGCAGCAAATGCCTTCCGAATGATAAATAGACTTTTGACGAAAATATCATGTGACCAAACACCGCGGCGGGGGCCGATGGATTTCCGGCCGAGCTATTCAAACACGGCGGCGAAGATCTGATAAGGTGCATGCATCAGCTTCTTTGTAAAATATGGTCGGACGAAAGCATGCCCAATGATTGGAATTTAAGTGTGCTTTGCCCAATCCATGAAAAAGGAGACCCCACAATCTGCGCCAACTACCGTGGGATAATCCTCCTCATCATCGCATGCAATGTTTTATCGAGCGTACTGTTGAAAGATTGAACCGATTGGACTGTATCAGTGTGGCTTTAGACCTGAAAAATCAACAACCGACCAGATATTCACCATCCGCCAAATCTTCGAAAAGACCAGTGAAAAAAGGATTGACACACACCATCTTTTCGTCGATTTCAAAGCTGTTTTCGACAGCACTAAAAGAAGCTGCATTTATGTCGCTATGTCTGAATTTGTATCTCCATTAGGATCGTGAAGGACCTCTCCGATACCAAACGAGGTTTCAGACAAGACGACTCCCTATCATGCGACTTCTTCAATCTATTGCTGGAGAAAATAATTCGAGCTGTAGAACTTAATCGAGCAGGTACAACCTTCTATAAGAGTGTACAGCTGCTGGTGTATGCCGATGATATTGATATCATTGGCCTTAACAACCGCTCCGTGAGTTCTGCTTTCTCCAGACTGGATAAGGAAGCGAGGTGGGTTTGGTAGTGAACGAGGGCAAGATGAAATATCTCTTGTCATCAAACAAACAGTCGTCGTACTCGCGACTTGGCTCTCACGTCACTGTTGACAGTCATAACTTTCAAGTCGTAGATAATTTCGTCTATCTTGGAACCAGTAAACACCACCAACAACGTCAGCCTGGAAATCCAACGCAGGATTGCTCTTGCCAACAGGTGCTACTTCGGACTGAGTAGGCAATTGAAAAGTAAAGTCCTCTCTCGACGAACAAAAACCAAACTCTATAAGTCGCTCATAATTCCCGTCCTGCTATATGATGCAGAGGCTTGGACGATGACAACAACTGATGAGTCGACGTTGAGAGTTTTCGAGAGAAAAATTCTGCGAAAGATTTATGGTCCTTTGCGCATTGGCCACGTCGAATATCGCATTGACATAGTTCAGCGAATTAAAAGACAGCGGCTACGCTGGCTAGGTCATGTTGTCCGAATGGATGAAAACACTCCAGCTCTGAAAGTATTCGACGCAATACCCGCCGGGGGAAGCAGAGGAAGAGGAAGACCTCCACTCCGTTGGAAGGACCAAGTGGAGAAGGACCCTGCTTCGCTTGGAATATCCAATTGGCGCCACGTAGTGAAAAGAAGAAACGACTGGCGGAATGTCGAAATGGATCACCCCTTACATTATTTTAGTAGCTTAAATTTTGTTATAAAAATTAAATTTACAATCTTTAAACTAAAATTAAAGTCAACATTTTATTCAGTTTGACTACAAAAGCTGACTAATTGTTGAACAAAAATTTTAATACACTTTAAATAAAAAATTAGCTTATTTTATGATGATGACAAGTCATAAAGCTACACGTGTCATTTGAGACCGTTAGATAAACAAATAAAAAATATCATAAAATATATCACAATTTAATTAATTAGTTTTTGCTTGTGGCCAACGTAACTGGAATTAGTTACACTGTCATGTATTTTCTATTAACATATAGTTAATTAAAATATAAACAAAGGCAAATTTCGTTGATAAAAAATAAATTTAACTAAAACCAAAAACATGTTTTATATATACAAACAAATATACTGTTATATGAACTCAATAAAATTATAAACCACATCCAGCATAAAAAAGCAGTTTACGATTTTTTTTTTTTTTTCACACGCCCACAAATGCTAAAAGGAATGCGATTTCAAAATGACTTAAACATCGAACCGCAACTATGCAAATAATTTCTAATGAATTCACCAAAAGGCAATGTGTCACTTAAAAGCGAAACTGTGAAATTTAAAAAAGGAAAATAATGTGGCAGATTGTGCAATTATGCAAATTAACTGCGGTGGCATGCCACAAATATTTTTATACACAGATTGCATAATACAGTTTTAGATATGTGTGTACTATATATGA
Organism: Bactrocera neohumeralis; assembly: GCF_024586455.1. Classification (NCBI taxonomy): domain Eukaryota; kingdom Metazoa; phylum Arthropoda; class Insecta; order Diptera; family Tephritidae; genus Bactrocera; species Bactrocera neohumeralis. The sequence goes on from NC_065922.1 coordinate 21,442,268, forward strand.
GTTATTCACATATAGATACCATTATTATGAGCGACAGACATATGTATGTTCAAATTTGGAAACTAGGCAAACACTCAAAGCACCAATATTTAATAATGCAAGTAGTTTCTTCACAATCTCATTGTGAAAAGCAGCAAAATATGGATGTTCCAGAAATTATGGAGGAAGAAAATAATGAGCTGAAGATAAACCAGCCTACTGAAGTAAGATATTAAGTAAATAAATTTTTGTTCTAAATATGAAGCATTCTCAGGCATACAAATATATAAGGAAGCTTATGTAAACTGCGTCCCCTTAGCTCTTTTAACAAACTAATGGCGTAACTCGTATTCGGACACTAATTATCTGTGCATTCCGTTCAGTTTAAGTAAGTCAAATCGCAGTAAAATATAAATCGACTTCACCGGAAGTGGTCTTGTATTCTTCTGAAATGAATCGAATGTAGGAATCTCTTTATATGTATGATATTGAGTTCCTCTTATGGCTAATATATATTTGAAGGTAGAAAACTTATAGGACACAAAACTCTAAGAGTGATAGTTGGTAGCAAGAAAAAAATTATTAACATGAAAATTAAATTAATGTAATTTAATGGTTGGAGAATCTATAGGACGAAGTATACAAGATCACAATTAATTACGAGTAAAATACACTATTTTATGAACTCAGTCAAAACAGCATTACCGAATATTTAATTTTTTATCTAGTTCTTAGTGTTAACTCACAGGCTTCGAATACTAGCATTATTACTTATTATACTCAAGTTTATAAAGCACTCTTTTTTGTAATTCAGCTCCTCTTAATACACGGTCAGGAACCGTATTAAAACCACACATTCAATAATTCTTTGTACAATTTACGAAAAGAAAATTGACAAATTTGATGGATTGGTTAGGTCGAGACGAACAATAAATTTTTCAATGCTTTTTTCGTTTACATCAAACGTTGAAAAATTAATTTTAATTGGTATATTTAACATGGTTTACTTAACCATTTGAATAGTAGTAAAACATTTAAGCAATACTTTGATATAATTTTTTTAAAATTTTTTACTACGTTAAATATATTATTATGAACTCCTACCAAACTAAACCAAAACTAGAAAATTATAATATATTATTTTCTATGAACTCCAAAAATAATGATATGCCCATTTTACACTGAACTAAAAACATTAGAAAATATTTCAAACCAAATTAGAAAATTAAAAAATTATGAAAAAGCAGAAAATGAAAAAAAAATATATTTTCTACCCATCTTATAAAAAAGAAACCGTATCAAAAATAATGATATGCAAATAGAAAGAAATTAAATTTGTCTTCTTTAACATTTTACACATTTCGCAAAACCAATCTAAACTTTTTATTTCCTACAGTTTCCAGTCGTCATCAGTTGTGATTGTTCGAAAGGATTAAATGGGAAAATGAGAAAACGTGCAAAAAGCAGCAACAGTCACAATGTAAAGAAGCCAAATATTGGGAAAGTGAACCCTCTTATATCGTCTGTCCTAATATTTAACAGCATGCATTTATGTTTTCGTATATTTCAAATGCATACCAAATTTAAAAGAAAATTGTAATACAATTTTAGTTGGAAGACATATCCCAAATAGATGTTTGAAAAGTAAAGCAAAAAGGAAAATTTAATGCTTGTTGCCGAGCAAGTGAATATAGTACATACTTACGTACGTATGGTATATTTTATGCCAACGAAGGAAACGATAAAGTTAATATGAAAAAAAAGTTTGTATAAATAAGCAACTCTGTACGATTGAATGGAATATAATTAAATTCCCCGGGTAAATGACCATTACATTTTTCACCACCAACTCATTGTATTATATTAATGATCGAAAGCACTAGGTTGTTTCCAAATTATTTAGAGGCTAAAATATTTTTTCTGGCAGATCACATTCCAAGTCGTGGTCTGACTGAAGTTCTTCAAAAATTTACCTCATACGTTGTTTTAGCAAAATGTAAATTAGCTGATGCTAATCCAACAAGTTTTTGTTTTGTTGAAAAAAATACCTTTTGGAGCCGAACTTTCAAACAACTACTATTTGAATAAATTGTATATTATTTTAGAAGCACTTTTTATCAACAAAATTAAAATGTTGATTATTTCCAACCTCTTTAGTACTTCACAAACAAATTTTATGGTTCTCATTCGGTTTCACCACCTGCTATTCTGTTTACGTTTCACCTGCTTCTTACTTTATGTTCAGTTTCATTGACTTTTGTTTCCATTCGCATTCATTTACACTACCCTGCTGTCCACTCTTCCCCACTTACAGCAACTAACAATAAATGGCAAGTAGTGAAGTGCCGTACTCACCGGGCGTATACGTAACATTATTTCACTTACAGTAGGGAAGTAGCTGGGAGAGCAAAGAGAAATACGAATAATTAGTTTTTCACATAAATATACAACTGTCCACTATTATATAATAGCAAAGATGTGAGTGTAAAATGTTCGTAGTACCCACACCTTCGAAATATAAGGAAAACAGGAAAAGTAATTAAGCAAGTGCCACCTTGATAAGAATACCAGAGCAGATTGAGTACAATGAAGTCAATGACTGTGTTAAATTTTGTTAAATGGTGCGGCAAGATCAAGCGCAGTTGACTTCGTAATTCGTAGGAGTATGTATGCTATGGAAGGATAAATTGATATAACTGCATTAACTGAAATAAATATTTGATTGAAATAAAGCTATTCTTTCTTTCATCTATTTCAAAAATAAGCAAGAAGCAATTGTGAAGTGTGTGTAATTTTCATTCAGTTATTATTTTGGCGATACAGTCCACATATTATTTCCAACGCATTTGGTTCCACTTATTTTGCACACTTTAGATTGACAAAAAAGAAGCAATCTTTGGTGGTAGCCTTCACAAGTTTTGCGGGACGGTTGTGATATGAGGCCTGCCAGCGTGTCATGGCTCACGAGCGTGTATTAATGGCTTAGTGAAATTACTAAAAATCGAAAATGAAGTGGTAGGTTTAAGGCGGCAGGAAACCATGAAACCTTATTATTCTTAATTATGTATCTTTGCAATTACTTCACTTTACCATTCTTCATTTTCAATGAGAAAAGCTGTGAAATGATTAAGAAAATGTTAAAGGAAAACAAAACATAAAATTATAGTTGCATTTTAGTTGAACTACATAGTTATTCTATGTGTCTTTTCAACTTTCATTCCTTTGATGGTTGTATCACTTTCGGTTGCAATCCTCATTTATGTAGTTGAAGAATCTGCCCTTTTTCTTCACTAATTGCTCAACCTTCAACTCGTTGCTTGAATTCATAGCGTCTTCTTGAACAACGGATTATTTCAAATCAATTTAGGGTATTCTCTGTTTGTAAGTTTCTTTCTTCTACTTGATTGTTTTTTGAAAACGAATATAAGTGGAAACGGAACAACAAAAAAGTATGTATGAAAGTTTCGAATTTATGCAAGTGAAAATGTAAATGAATTCTTTCAATGTTTTTATCAAAATTTTTATTATAATGTCGAGCATAGCTTGATTACTATAATAGCTTAGTGTAAAGGAATCTAGCCACACATTTTTAACACCCATGTTTAGAACAAATGTGCTTTTTATCTCCTTCTGTTCTCAAAATTGTATAATGTGAATTATTTAAAAAGTAAATTTAAAATAAATTTATTTGTAAAAAGAATAATAAAAAACATTGTAAAAAATATTCTATCACTCTTATCAATTTCCTTATATACGTTTCACTTATTCGTTCAAACTGAAGAAAATAAACTTTTTTAATTAAATATATTAATATTGAAATTATTGTTAACTACTGGAACAATAAATTTTTAAAGCTATATGTATGTATGTGTTTCGAGCGCCCCTTGTTAAGCTGACAATCTGTAGCATTTTCAAATTATGACAAATGGTTTTCAAATTAATTTAAATTAATGGGTGAACGCTATAAACTCGACAGGCTATTGGGTAAACTATACATACATATTTACAAGCATATGTACATGTATTTGCAAATGAAGAAAAATAGTACTAAATGTTTGCCATATACAAATAAGATCTTTCTTCAAGCTGCCCGTTTAGAGTGAACAAGAAAAGTATTAAAACAATTTATTGTGGAATCTGCTACAAACTTTCGACAGCTGTTGTGGGGTCACATTACAAAAATAACAATAAAATAAAGGGATATAATAAAGAAGAGACCGAAAATTTTACGCCTCGGTAAATTTATAGGGTGTAAGAAATCATGTAACTGAGTCGTAGAGTAGTTAAAATTATGTTGATAGGTGTGTGCACGGTTTGTTTGGCACAAATTGACTGACGACCAAAAATTGCTCAGAATCTAACATTCGAAGGACATCTTGTGACCGATTATTTGAACAAACATCACATTTTAACCATTAACCACTCCCCGTATTCACCTGATATGCACCGTGCGACTTCTTCCTTTTCGAAAAAATGCATTTGTCCATGAAAGGAAAGCGTTATGCAGACGTAGAGGCCATTCAAAAGGTTTGCACCGGCATACTGGCGGTCATACCGGCCAACGATCTAAAACACTCGTTCGACATGCTTTTGAACCGTGCAAAAAGCTGAATTGAAGCAGAAGGAGATTATTTTGAATAAAATAAATTGAAAAAAAAACCATTTGTTCTGTTTTTTTTTAAGTCCTGTTTGCTTTGGAAGGCACCTTACTATATAAGAGAAGATCAAAATACGAAACCAAAAAATGTAAAGTGTTCATCGCTTATACGCCATAGCTTATTTTATTCAAACCGTTTATTTGAAGAAGCCACATTAACGGCTCATCATGGCAAGCAATTTGCAAAAATTCACGAAAGCGAATCTTACATCTACACACAAACAGGGTTTGCTTATCAAAGTTTCATAGATATGTAGTACAGATGAAATGAGTATAACAAATTGTAACCGATGCTCATATTTATGCATTTATGTTTATTAGATAACATGCTATGATAAGCTGTCTGTGTATGAACAATTCGTTTACATTTCATTTGAATGAATTTGATAACAGATAACTTTTATTTGAATAACAAAATGGTAGAAATCTGAAATTCTGGTACGGAGATTTATATATGTATTTGTACGTTCCAATTTTCCATAATTCATATTAATATGTTTACATAAGATAATTTTGAAATATTTAATACAATCAAGCTTTCCTTTTAAGCATTTTAGCTTCAACGCGGGTAAACATCTTTTGCAATTATATTTTCAACATATAGTAGACTGCCAATACTTCCCATATTCACATAAATTATTTAAAGCTACTAACAAGAAGGATTTTTTGTGTTGTCGTCATTTATTAAAATGATGAAAATAGCTTTACGGGATGAAAATTCCTGAGCTCATTATTGGCATTAAATAGATTTTACTAATACCATATATCCTGCAATCTCCTCTAGGTGTTGTTCTGAATTGATTTCTGTAAAAATCCTTTTATCGCGATAATTTCAATTTCGCACTTTTGCTAAGTATTTTTTGATGAGTAAACCATTAAAATATATTAACCTATTAAAAAGATTTGTCTTACTTACTTATTAAATTTTAGACACAGTGGTATATAATTCGACTATGCTTGATTAAATGTAAAGCCTAATATTGCCTATTTTCGACTCTCGGTGTCTTCATTTCAATCATTTCATTTCGAACTTGAACTAAATAGTATATTACAATGATCACTACAACAGCTTGGAAACACCGAACAATAAAGCAAACAATCATAATAATGAAGACAGAAGCCGTTCAAGTCTCAAGGCGCTTGATAAAAAGCGTAGGCAACATCTGCTGAGTAATAATCAGTAAACAGTCTTCGACTGGGTACGCTTTGTATTGCTTTTAAATAAGCTGTGGGAATATTCGTCAATCCATCACAAAAAATTTATAAGTCTGCCGCATCTGTTCGCGCAGGAACAAATATAAAAATTATATATTTAGCTTTTCAGTTAATGCTGCTGAATCAGTGCTAAGGACTGAATAATGTAAACATATGACAATACTGGATGGCATATGCATACTGAACATCTATATTTATAAAAGAAAGTTGTGTTAGTTACACCATTTATAGCTCAAGAACGGCTGAACCGATTTGGCAGAAAATAGGTGGGGAGGTAGCCTAGAACCAGGGTAAGGATATAGGATACTTTTTATCTCTTTATGTTAAAATTCAATACAATTCATAAATACAAAAATTATATTTTAAAACATAAGCATTTGTTCAAAATTCATGTAAGAATAATTTGAAAACTTTAGTAATTCAAAAATAGAAAAAAAGTTAAAAAATTTTAATATCCATACATGCTTAGTATATGGGTTATACTGATTATGCTCCTGAACCAGACAGTTTTTTTAGGACGAACCAGTCAGATTTATTTAATATCACAACAAAGAATGGCATTGATATTTTCGTCGTCAAGGCATTGCGGATACTTTGCTAGATTATGGGCGAAGGACGCAAAAAATATCTAGCACAAAAATATAGCAGAATAACTGGAGTGTTGATAAAGAGATCTATTATAATTTGAGATGTGCATGTGCAGTGCAAAATTTAAACGGGAACGATGAAGTATATGCGTACAATTTCAAACTGATCCTTCCTAAAAAATAACAAAATTGCTAAATATTCGGAATGGAACTGCTATCAAATACGCAGTGCAACGGATTAATGCCATTCGATTTTTCTGTTTTTCCCCGCTTGAGAACCGTTTCATAATATGCAGTCCACTAGGCTTACTGTCGATTGAACTTCAACAGTATTTTCTCCCCAAAAACCAATGCTTTATTAACGCACGAAATTCTTTTTGATTGATTTTTTTGTAAACTAACACAAGTTGTTTCCAAATGCTATATCTCCTTAACTTATAGCTATAATCTAACATACAGAAATCATATAGATAGTATTAGTAGTACTACCTAAGTATGTATCAGCCACAGTAAAACGTGGACGGGTCCTCTAGTTAAAATATAAGAATATTTGCTTCTCCCAAATTATAAATTCAATGTTTTGATTTAGAGAATATTCAAAAGTGTCGGTATGGAGACAATATATGAATATTCGCAAAATGAAAACATTTTCACAAAATCTATTTAATTTATTAAATAGTCTTATTGAATACAAATATTTATTTATTGTATAGTGCACACTTAATTCCGTTCATACTCATTTGTCCACATTGATACCTGTGAGAAATACTTGCACCTAATTAATTTTGCAGTTTGTTGTTTTCAATTTTGTAATTGAATTTCCAACGTTTAGGTTTTTCTATAAACTTTGTACTTCTTTAGGCGATAGATCCAATGCAAATTGCGCATACCTTCAAATTTTTCTGCTATTAATAGTATTTGCGGTAATTATATAATAAGACCTTTTCACACTCAAAAATATCTTAATTTGTCTAAAATATTCAATTGGAACAATTGGTGGTTGTCATCCACAAGAATTTGTGAGTAAGAAAGTGTCTCTTCCTTTTGTTATCAATAAATGGGTATAATATATATGTACATATATAAATAGAGGATGTATGTGTAACGTACGTCCAACGCAGTATTTCCATAGTCAACACAAACATTTCCCAAACACATAAATAAACAAACCTTAACAACAGAAATAGCAATAGTGCAAATATTATTCATGCCACACAATACATTTCAACAGTTAGGAAATAAATACGTATATAAATACAAACATATACGTTAATACTACTATACGCTTTAAGGTTATATTTTTGTTTTTGTCTATTTTCTCGTCGCTGCAAAAATTCTGTTCTTAACCTTAGTCGTACGTCACAACTAATCAATTGCTTACAGTTTGCTCTAATAAACTTAATGGAAAATTTGGGTCAGCGTCGTTTATATTTTGTTCGTTTATTCCGCTTGTGTGTACTGAATAAACATATTTGTACATATACATATGAAGTTCACAAAAGTCTTTTTACCAACTACCAATTAAGCTACATACTATCTATAAACAAGTCTTTTTCCCGGCAGCTAAATTAAGGTGGATGTAAGTATATTCAACAGAGAAAATATAGTTTACAAGGAATTGAAACAAAATGTGTGAATAAAAAAATTATATAACTCAAAAAAGTTTAAAGTTGCGTATACGACATGTCGACCTCCATATTTTTGTACACAACAATATATACATTCTCTACATCTATCTTATTTAAATTATTGGTGATTATTTTTGTGTCTCAATGGACATATTGGCACAATATTTTTCATATGTATGTATATACCAATATCTGTAATAAAATCTCATATTTATCAACCACCTACCTAAAGCTACGATAAAAAGTTTGCACATAAGTTAAATTATAGCAATGTAAACGAACTGTAGTGAAGTTAATGCTTGAAGCTTATTATATATTTATGTCTCTGTTATGCTTGATCTCATATTTCTGCATCTTTTATATATATATTTTATATATTATATTGTCTAGCCTGCAAATAAAGTTCATTACCGTTTTATTGGCAGCTTCAATTATATTTATAACCGGAGAATTGCCTTGATAAATGTTATTGTTACCAATTGAATGCCCGATTTTTCATTAGGTTAGTGGCCAGTGGTCGATTTTTTGCCCAAAAATAAGCTACAAAATATTATTTGTAATGTGGATTACAGAAAAGATTTTCATTAAAATCCAAAATATATTTACAAATCACCAGCTATGCTTTTATAAAAATTTTCACAACAAAAACATTTTAAAAATTTATTGCTGTCCGACATTCACGGACTCTCTTTGAATCAATTTAGTATTTTTCTCTATAGCTCCTCATATTCACTTCAAAATTTTTTGAATTAAAATTAAAAAATTTCTTAAACTTCAAGCAGATTCTTGGATTCAATGGGAGGAGCACTATAAACCAATCTGTATATTCGTTGGTAAATCAATTCTGCAATTGTATTTGTACTACGATACACTACATTCCACGACCGTTATTTTCGACCTCTGTTTACGCCTACCAATCTTTGTAGACTTCTGCAAATGATTAGTTGCTTGAGTGGCAATCAGGTCTACCCGAAGTGAACCCGGTTAATGCTTTGATAGTGTTACAATAGTTCTGAATACTTTGTCTGGCAATAAAGAGCAGAGGTCTACAATAAACTAAATTGAGCTGTGAAGATTAAATTTGTGGCTTTCATCGATTCCTACATATTTCATAAATAATCAATTTATGAATGAGTGCTAATGATATTTGAGTTTTCACAATAGAGCGATGATAGTATCATAGCTAGTTCGAAAATTGAAATTAGTGGAAACTATACAAAAATATTCATATTTATAATTTCTTATTTAGACCAATAATGTAAGTGATTTATCACGTATTTATAAATTTATAAATGTATTCTGGTAACAGCCTACTTTCTTTACTGCAATTTTTGTACACAAGTAGACATATTTGGTACTTCCGTAGTAGTTACATGCAAGAAATATCGGAAATTTTTTACTGTCTAAACATTTTTTTCCTCTTACGAATATATGATTTGTCTATATTGCTAGATTCATATCTCACGTTTTAAGGGGGTATTCTGGTCTAGGATTTTGAAAAAATCGATTTTTTTTTGTTTACATATTTTGAAAGTTTAGACTTTCAAAAATATGACCTTGGAGGGGTTTTTTAAAATTCAACTCATTTTCGGAGATAGAGCCGATTTTGTGACGTCGCGTCAGTGTTCACTAGAATTGTCTCCTAAACTTAAAACGCGTTTTTCTCCAAACAACTTTTTTTGAGGTGGTTGACATGATATCTCAAGTTCTACTGAACCGATTCCTTTGAAATTTGTTATATATCTCCTTTATACAATGCTCTACCGCGTCTGCCTTGGGTTTCCAAAACTTTTGATTTGAAGTATTTTTAAAAAATTCGAAAAGGTCGAAAAAATCGGGTAAAAAAAAAATGTTGTTTCAAGTCGACGCCATTTTGTTATTTTTTTTTTTTACGACATCCTTACTAATGAAGAATCTTCTTGTTTTTTGTGTTTTAGACCTCTACAAGGGTTGAAATCACGTCAACCAGGACGCACCGTTTTTTTTGAAGCCCCCACTCCACCGCACTGTGGCCAATTTGGCTTCGCTAGCGGCATTTAATTAAAATTTTCAAATTTGAAAAACCGTTAATTTTTTTTTAACAACCGATAACAAATACATTCACTAGATTTGTATCGATTTTTAAAAGCTCAGCTTACAGCTGATGAACAGCGTGTGTAAGTGTATTAGCAACTCGCCCATTGTAACGTACACCTGTCTTTCGTGGAGTAGAACTTTCAAAATTCACCTAGATTCAGTGTAATTTTAAATTTTCCTATATGTGTAAACCATTGTGTGTCCAAAATGTTCAAAATGAACTGCGAGTACCTGCGAGCCTTCAATTTATTGTACTTTTTAGGCAAAATGTCTGTGTCAAAACGCACCCTTTTTTAATATAGCATGAAGAAGCGATCCCCGCCAAGAAGTTTCTCGCCGTGGAAAATTATTTTTTTGGTACCGTTTTGAGTAAAATTACCTATACTCAGAAGGAGCAGTGCGAAAATGGAAAGAAACTGCGAAATTTTGCTAGAAGGCTTATCCAAAAGTAGAAGGCCTGTGGCAGAGGTAAGGTGTTTTTCGAAAAAAATAACCAAGAATTGCTAAATACACCATTGGTATTGTTGGGAAAAAAAGCAAATGAAAATATTGGACGACCGGAAAAAGAGCTTTCCGAGTGCTGCAGAAAAACGCAAGTCAATAAGATGTCAGGGCTTACAGAGGAAGTGTCATGTGAAGGATTGTTGGTAGCTGCAAGCTGCAGTTTATATAAAGCTGGAAAGCGCAGTGCTTCCAAAGCTGTAGAAATGGTAAATGACGATGATGAGCTTAGCGGAAAGGTAATACAAAATATAAACAACCCAAAGCCGCTTCCATCCAAATTTTCGGACGATAAAGCGCTTGCGCTATTTGTAGATCTTGGACATACCAGATACACTTGGAACTTAAACAAGAAAGCAGCAAATAACCAAAACGCCGATATACATATATACATGCTACATACGAAAAATTACGCTTCGCCAAAAAAAAGTGCTATCCTATTACAGTCACTGATTATTATGCTGAAGTGCCACTACAAAGTCTTGTGGACCATGCAATAAACAGGATCATAGAAGCACACCCTGAAAGTTTTGAAATCCCATCTACAAGTAATAATAACACCCATTTAACTGCTGTCTACAAATGGGGTTGTGATGGCAGCAGCGGTCATTCCACATATAGGCAAAAATTTAACGACTGCGAAGGAAATATGAGAGACCAATATTTATTTTCAATTTGTATTGTACCACTGCAAGTGCAGAACGGACCGACAGTTTTATGGAAAAACAATCGACCTTCTTCTACACGATACTGTCGACCACTCAAAATACTTCGCGAGAAGGAAACGGCGGACCTGAGTCGCAGGGAAATTGAAAATATTAAGAGCCAAATATTAAATATTGTACCAACATATGTAAACTCATTGATTATTGATCACCAATTTCACATGACCATGCTTGATGGTAAAACTTTCTTTATGCGGAAACTGCAACGCAACACCGAAAAATATGAATGACTTAAATTTGGTGAAGAGCTTTCCAATTAAAGTGAACTTCTTTCAATATGGGCTATCCAGTCTCCACGCCTGGATAAGGTTTTTTGAATGTATTTTGCACATATCCTATAGAATACCAATAAAACAAGTGGCAAACTCGTGGTGCTGACAAGGATATTGTTGGACAAAATAAAACAAATATACAGCAGAAGCTACGAGAAGAAATGCATTTGTTGGTCGACCTACCAATGGCTGTTACTGGAAATACCAACAACGAAAATACGGCAAGAAGGTTCTTTCAACAACCAAATTTAGCCGCTCGTATAACTGGAGTGAACGAAAATTTAATATATCGATTCAGCGTCGTCTTACGAGCACTTGCATGTGGATACGATATAAACACGGAGGCATTCAGACTTTACGCAATGGAAACTGCCGAAAGTTTTGTTAGTTTATACTTGGTTTTACATGCCCTCGTCTGTTGACAGAATTTTAATTCATGGAGCAGACATAATCAATCATTTTTCGCTTCCAATTGGTATGATGTCCGAGGAAGCGCTTGAAGCCAGAAATAAAGATTATCGGAACATCCGTGAAAATAATACCAGAAAAAATTGCAGAAAAAAATACAATGGAAGATATAATTAGCGCTCTTTTTGTTTCTTCCGATCCCTTAATATCTTCATTGTCCAATGGCTCATCAATTTCCTATTCCAGAAATATTAGTTTCGATAAGGAAGTTAAAAGCTTGCTTATAATGCATCATTTTGAAGATGATTTCTCTGAATCTGATACTGAAGAATCTGATTAATATTTCTTTTATAATATGGTTTCTCTTTGAGTTGACAATTTTTTTCTTATTTTATATGTATATGCATATATGGTAGAACATGTTTATTGAATTAAAAACAAAATAAAATATTTAAAAAAAAAAATTAAAAATTAAAAAAAAAAATTTATTTTTTTTCCAAAAATTTTCTGAATTGAGAAAAAAAAATGTTGAAGATATCTTCTTTACTTTGGAAGCTATGAATAAAATGCCGCTAGCGAAGCCAAATTGGCCACTGTGCACCGGCCCGTATCTCGACGAATTTTGTTTTTCTTGCAATTTTTTTTATCATTAAATTGTCAATAAAAAACGTATAAAAAAATGGATAATAAAAATGTTTTTCATTTTTTTTATCTTAGTTTAAAAAATGTCTAAAATTCATGCGTCTTACTGAAGGAGCTTCAGCAAGTCATATCTTATTTTTTCTATTGTTTCATATTTCTCCGATATCATATATTCTGTTCCAAAACAGATATATATTTACGTTTATGAAAGTTAAAATTTAATTTTTTTATTGCTGCTAGAATATTGATTGCAATTAGATCGTCTTTGCCACTAATAAGCACCATAATTAATACTAAGTTAAACCTAATTGGACGGGAAATTTCAATCACTGCATAGCAACAAAACAGTGATAGTAGAAAAACGAAACCATATAATCTCTCTTCAGCTGCCTTGTATTGTAAATTAAGGCATGTGCCATTCGTAAGCGGATGTTAACTTTTAAGTCTCGTAAATAATCCCCAATAAACCCTGTAAATGGGGGAAGGTACTAGATAAAGCAAAATAAAAGCAACAATATGAAGGAAGACAGATACTTTAATACATTTTAATTTTTATCCAAATAGAATATATAGCTTTATTGTGATGTATTAGAACAAATATTTCAAACCACTGTAAGTGTGTTAAATTTTTTATTACGTTGGTTTTTTCTATGTTCACACTATTATGTATTTATGATATTAAAATTTTATACTGATGTACATATGTACATAAGTGCAAGCACATTAAATGGTGATCCTTGGCGTATAAGCACCTCAGAGCACATTTTTTATAAAGGCCTGATTGTTAACAGTCCCGTGATTTTAAGTTTTTTAAACCTACTGGGGGAGGAATTGGTATTGTTGTAAGACACACACATATCCACTACATTTATTATTACCAAAATCACTTTTATTTTTTTAAATTCCGTTCATTCACAGCATGTGCTACCATTATGAAACAACTCTTTTCGAAGCCTAGAAAATGCAAATTAAATTAAATCATTTTTCATTATCTGTGTTGTTGGCGCTTGTGGTGTCTGTGCATGGTTGTGCATATATGTATGTGTATGTGTTGGATATAAAGAACGTTTCACTTATTTAATTATCTCAAGACTTTTTTTAACCTATCTCTTAACTTTATTATTTATTTACAATTCAACGGTGTCTGGTTCCCGTTGCGTATACGCAACATTCATATTCAGGTTGTCCTTTGGCAGGCAAATGTTGACATTCGTATTTTGTCATGTATCTCATAATAAAAACTTGCCATTTTACACTATTTTTTTGTCATGGTGTTGTACTGAATTTTTATTTCTCCAAGCTGTAACTTTTGTAGAAACTTGTGATGTGCAAATTGAAAAGAAGCAAGAATAGGAGTAATCGTTTTATCTTAGTGAAAACAAATTTTTATAGAAGTTAAGTGTGATATAGGAATAACTGTGTACAACAGACGAATGTAACAAACTTGTCTGACGGATTATCGGATATGGCGTAAGCAGCTAATGCACGCTTTCGAAATAAAAGGAAAACAGGAAAAGTAATTAAGCGATTGGCGGGCGATAATTCTTTGGGTGGCCACAAGCCAAAAAGTGGTAAGAACACAAGAGCAAATTAAGCACAATGAAATCAATGACTGTGTTAAATTAAGTTAAATGGTGCGACAAGTGCAGAAGATTTCGCAGCAATCGAAAAAAAAAATTATTTTGGATTACGTCTCTGTGAGACTTCTTCACTTTACCACTCTCTATTTTCAATAAGAAAAGGTGTCTAAGATTAAGAAACATAAAATTCTAGTAGTATCTTATTTGAACTACATAGCTATTATATGTGTCTTTTAATTCAGCTTTCATTCCTTTAATGGTCGTTTCACTTTCGTTTGCAATCTTCATTTATGTTTTTGAAGACTCTGCCATTTTTCTTCCCTGATTGCAAAAGTTCAATCATCGATTTGTTGGTTTGATTTATGCTCTTCCTTCTGTTTAGATCTATTTTTAATTCAAAGCGTCTGTTATTTTACGTGTTCTTCTTGAACAAACTGATTATTGCATATTAATTTAAGGTTCTCTCTTTCCGTTAGTTTCTTTCTTCTACTTGATTGTGTTTGAAAACGAAAATATGTGCAAAAGGAAAGGAGGACTTGACGAAAAGAAATGTATGAAAGTTTCAAATTTATGCTTTTTTATTTTATCTCTTTTTTATCTCTTTCTTTTCTTAAAACTTATAATTTTTAAAAATAATTCAAATAATTAAAAAATCTTTATTACGCATACCAGTTTTCTTATATATATTCCACTTAAAGAATACAAATTTAACCCTTTCTGTTCTTTCAAATTGTAGCAAATAAACTTCCTTTAAATAAATATGGAAATACTGAATCTATAGTCTAACGACTGCAACAATAAATTGTTGCAATTGTTTCTGTTTATGCATGTGTATCGAGCGACCTTTGTTAAGCTTACCGTTTATGGTATTTTCAAGTTCCTACAAATGGTTTTCAAATTAATTGAAAGTAATGGGCGGACGCTATAAACTGGACAAGATATTGGGTAAGCTATACATACATATTTACAAATGAAAAAAAAAACAGTAATAAATATTTACTATATACAAATAAAATATCTATTCAAGCTCCCTGTTGAGTGTGAACAAGAAACAGTATTCTAAACGGTTTGTAGTGGAATCTGCTACAAACTTTCGACAGCTGTTGGGGTGCCACATGACTTTGATATTATAGTAGAGGGATTTAGTACAGAAAAGACAGAAAATTTTACGCTTCAACAACCGTGTTGTTGAGCAACTGAATTTAATACACACAAATGTAAAATAAAAAGATTCTCTTATAGGCTTTAATCGTAGGACGACACATCGATAAGGTGATAAACGAACTCTTTGTATAAAAGCTCCAAACATTTATTGAAACGATGAAGAGTAGAGTAATGCAGAAAAAGTGAATATTTCACCGATAACTACTTAAAATGGGCTTTGATACTTCATCCCTGAAATAAACGCCGAATTAATTTACTTATTTAAAAAAATATATTCATAGTCTTCAAAGTAACAAAGATATCTGAGAATACTTGTTTTTTTATATTCCAAAACAAACGTGTTCACGATTTTCCTTTTGTTGCTGTAAGAAAAAACTTGAATATCATGATCATTGCTATTTGAGGATATGTGAACACAAAATTGGCATCCAAAGCTCACTTATCCACACATAATCAGTTTCTGTGTATTACAGGCTCAAAAGCTTTTTTACTTCTTTGTTTTTGTGACCATTTTCCAGTTACACGAATTTCAAATTTTATCAATTTTTCTTTATATTAAACAGTAAGTACATTTTTAACAGAAATGTTTGTCTAGTTCGAGCTTAACTGTGTTCACTATGGAGGCAACAGAGCAAATAAAAGAATAACATTCTTTAGCAACTGAAATCATTTGAGCGAGTATGTGAGCGTATGAGGACTTACGTAGAGATATGTGCAGAACACATAACATTTTCTTTTGTATGAAGTAAACCACGTTTATAACCAGCAGGCGTCCAGAAATTTGGAATTTTGTAAAGAACAGCAAAACACAAAGCCTTTGTTAGTTTGCTGTATGTTTGTGAAGCGTATTTACAATGAGCAGCCATATGACTAATAATGCGACACACACATCATTTCGAGAGAAGACAATGTTACGAATATCAGCAGGGTTTCAACACAGTTAATACACGTATATAGTAGATTAAAATCGGAATATTAGAAATTAAATATTTTTATAGATTTTGTAATGGACTAGTCTGTCCACACGAAACCTTTCACCACTCTATTTCCTTCATGATAATATTGTGTATTTTATTAAAATGGTATGTAAACAATTTTGTCGGAAGTTTTGTAGACTCGCTTTTGTTCACTTGCTAACATAAAAATATGAAATATCAGCAAAACACACTTATGGTCTATTATTCTTATGTTTTGGCTAACAATAGCATTAAGTGGTTGGCATGAGAACTGAAAGCCCGTTAAAAGCCAATTTTACACACAATAATAGATGCTTGAGGGGCACATGATTAGTGGTAGCCAATATTAGACAGTGTTCTTAAATTTCATATGAAAGAACTGGCAACATGTGCTGGAAATTTTTTATATCGAGTTGTATTAATGTATTTTTTCTCATTCCTCTATTTTTTATTTCTCACTTCTTTCAGTAATTTTTAGTCTATTGTATGTATGTACATTATTTGATTTCTGTTCAATTTTTTAAAATAAAATTATAAAAGGTTTATCAAGATTAAAAAAGTATCTAAGTTTCACACGTTATTAACACAAACAAAATATTTTATATTACGGACTAGATCAAAGACTTCACATAAAAATCATCAACCTTTCGTTGGCATTTTAAGACCCTCCAGTTGAGGAAAAACCTCACGCAATTGTATCCTGGCTTTTCTGATTTTACAATTCTACCAACGTTTAAAAGGCCTTTGAAATCAAACTTTGAAAGGACTTTCTCTAATGTCTTTCACAAAATTTCAACTCGATAAATTCTCTTAACACAAAACAGTACCACAGGCTCATAAGAAAAACGTACTTTACGGTACGAGATAGTATAGCACTTCAACAATCACATATCAGACAATATTCAACTACCTTGGATTTAAGCCTTCAATAAGTATTCACCCTGCCACCAATAGCCTTGTTGTTGTATTAAAAATTCTGACAGCCACTTACACCAATTACTTTGGTGAGTCACCATACAAATGAACACATAGATTGCATTTCTTCTGGCTGATTGTGTCGTCCAACAATATTTTCAATCAGATTAAATTACTTCGAAAAATTAACCGACACTTGACCGTCTAGGAAATTGACGCTAACAAATATCATAATGTACGAGCAAATAACTCTCACAAGCACACATTGATACACTTTGACAGTTATATGTTTGGTTTCCAAAGTTTTGCAATGTTCGCATACAACGTGGCCACTTGTCCAACTCAGTTCCCAACTAATATTTTTACAAATACAGACACATATGTATGTTATATACTTTTCTGAGTATTAGATATGCCATGTGCACACAAAAGTACGGCTACTTTTCCAACCTTCCGAAGGAAAGAGTTCACAATGAAGGCTTACAACAAAACCCAAGTGAGAAGGCAGCAACGAAAAACCTAAAAAACTTGGTTGAACCAAAATAATCGATTTATCGTCTGGCTTAAAAATTAAAAATTATTTCTTAGTCATTCCGAAGGGAAGTGCTGACCAATATTGAACCCACGCGAGCAAAGACCGGCAGAAGTGATGGTAAAAAGTGTTGAGGTAATGCAAGACAGATTATGTGTGTAACTTTAACTAACTCAGCAGGAGATCGAAATATTGAGAACAACTAGAACACTGGAAATTATTTTGTATGTATGTTGTATTTTTTATCGTCGCGTTGAAATGTTTAAAACCATAAATCGAAACCAGCTACTTAAAACTTAAATTGGAAAATTCAATTAAGAGGGAGAGTATATTTACGAAAACTATGAAAGAGAACATTTAATAAATTTCAAAGATCAAAAACAAAGCAAGCCACATTAAATAATGTTATATTAATGAGTTATTTTAATTAGGCTGCCCCATTTACCGACGTTGATCTAAACGCTGGCCTCTTTCCGTAGAACTGATAAAGCTGGTCATACTTTTTCTTTGTGTTTTTTTTTTAAGAAAAGGAAGTCTCGAAAGCCTTAATATACCCATTTGGCCTACTAGGTTTTTAGGTGTTGGGTCTATAAAAAATGTATTCCTGTTCGTATTGCGGATAGTGGAGCAATGTATGCTCTACATCCTCAAATGAATTGCCTCCGCAAATGTCGTATATGCCATCGATCTCCTATTTCCTATCAAATAAATTTTGAAACAGCCATGCCTTGTGAGAATTTGGGTTAAACAAAAATCTATGTGCCATGCGGTCTTTTAGCATAGACTAAACTTTGGGGATCAGCCGGAATGTACAAAGCCAAGTTTGACTGACTTCCCATCGTCGTCTTTACTTGAACATTTACCATGTTTCGAACAATAATCCTTAACCCACTTACATTATACAATGAGTTGATGTAAGTAGTTTGAAAAACCAAATTGAACTTATGTTGGAGTAGTTGCAACAAATAAAGTAACACACAGCAAAACTAAATTATTGGACCAGCAAGCAAATTGTGCATAGTCGAAGTTGATACAGCACACTTGGTAACTATCAACAAAGTTTTAAGGGCTACAATATGATTAAGGTTAAACACATGTATGTATAAAAATCTTTAAATGCGGAAGGGTACACAAAACTCGCATACAAAGGTACAACAAAAATGTAGTTGGTCTATATTATGTGCAGACCAATTAGTTTTCAGATACTAATCTCAAAGCGGAACAATTCTCTACAAAGTACGTAGATAAGCTACAGCAATACACATATGAGCGAGTTGTTGAAAACTTTTCCGTTACGAGCGTTTAGATGCATATTTATTCCGGCAATGAGGGCACAATGAGGACAAAGTGAGCTTTTAAAACGCGATTTACATTTCACTATTTGCCGCGACCTCGTACTCGCTAATGTGGTAAAGTAGCAGTGCAGACGAAAGTTCAGGAAAAAGCATAAGTGTGGATAAGTAGTACACAAAATACAGCGAACGCTTATACTATTTAAGCGAGGATTATCACAAATTATGCTTGCAGGTGCGCAGATGTAAACATGCATATGTGAGCGCACTTAAGTAGCTAAAGAAAATATTTGTCGAGATAAAACTAGTTTGTGACTCAAAAATTCTCTTTTAAAATTATTTAGTGATTATTTTTTTAAAAACTAAAAAAACATCTAAATTCTTTGTATCTACTAAGAATGTTCTTCTGAAATTTTATTAATCACTCTTATGTTCGCCATTGCGTATGCGTAACCACAAATAGATGTAATTTGAGTTGCCCACTTAAGTTAGAAATATAAATGGATATTACATTGAATAGTGTAACGCCTAAGCAGAAATGTATTTGCATTTGTAGTACAGCAAAACTCAAGCCTTATTGGAATAAATAAATGCTTTAAATATTTAAAACTGTCATTATATAACAGAAATTCTAAGAATACTATTAATGATAATATTTGAAATTGTTTTATCAAAACTTTGCGAAAGCACTTACTGACATAATAATCATATTTAGAGACTCCGAGCAATTAGCTAAATAACCGCCAAACACATTCATTTTTAATGACTTCGAGATTGCTTTGATTAATTATGCAAATATGAAATTCGTCGGAAATATTTTGTAAACCAAAGATATTTATGTAATAGCAAAAGAACAACTTTTGATTGCCATTTAGTTCGTATTTAACATTTTATGAAATCAGATTTACCAGAAGTCTGAAAAATGAACGATGTTGGACGAAATTTGCTTACAGATTGCAATCTACCGTGAGTGTACTAAGAAAAGAACAAAAAAGTGCAGTATCAAATGGATTCTATAAAAAAAGGCATACTTGGCACATTCTTCGATGAAAGATATGTCTAAATACTAAAAAATTGGCATTGTACAAGCTTAAACTTTCAGGATGAACGGGAATTACATTTGCTACCCCGTTAACACTATTGGATAGATTCAATTACTATCTTTCGAATTTCAACTTTAATTTATAAAGCTTGATATTGGCCTTTGCATTATTTTTTTATTTTAACTGTAAAACTAAAGCATACGGCAAAATATAAAATGGATTGCATAACGGTCACGAGAGCTGAAAGGAGGCAAAGAAACTATTTTTTTTATTATTAAGTGAACTTTCAGGCACTAGCCTATTATATATCCGCAAAGAGGAATATCTTTTGATTAAACTATTGTTGAAACTAGGTCCATCACCAACATTTATGTCCAGCTGAAGCTGATATTTGGAGTCGCAGTGTATTATTCACTAGTAAGTTTCTCATTCTATGGAAACATATACTACAAACTGAACGATCGGAATCAAGTTCTTGTATGGAAAACGTTTGACAAGATATATTCACGAAATTTAGTATAGATTATTTTCTAAGACAACAATGTAATCTCCGAAAAAATTGTTCAGATCGGATTACTATAGCATATAGCTTCCATACAAACTGAACACATAGTTACTAAAAGAAATGCACCTGTGAAGGGTATATTAGCTTCGGTGCAGCCGAAGTTAATGTTTTTTCTTGTTTTTAAACTTCTATTAAAAATTTAAAATGGATTTAAAAAAAAAACATTAATATTTTGTTAAAATATATTTCAACATTTTGTTTGTTGCTTTAACAAAATTCACTACAGAAAGCAGCAAAATTTAGAGAAGCTCTGTTTTTAACCATTGCTTTCCACAACACATATGAGAAAGGCCTCATACTAACGTTAAAAAAAATTTGGTTCACAGGTGCGTATACGCAACTCAAGAGAAATAAAACACAGAAATTTGAAACTACCCAGGTACTTATTACTGTGAGTCAAAAATAGAAAGACTTTGTTCATTATTTAAAATTATTTATTTATTTATCTTTTATTCCTCAAAACTTATGTCATCCTCCTCAAAGTAATCCCGCTTGCACCAACGTCTTTTCCAATTATCGAAACAGTTGTCAATGCACGGAATAGCATTCAATGCACTTAGCGATTCAGGTTTTATGTCTACAATTTGCTAAAAACAGGTTTCCCGGAGCTGTCGTGCAACAAACCTCAATAATCGAGGAAAACTATCAACATAATTTTAATTTTTGACTGCTTAGACGTAATTTTTTCGGCTTCGGCTCACCTTTACCACGATATTCGGCTGATTGGTCGTCTCTTTCCGAGTCATAAGCATAGGTCCAAGACTCATAGCCAGAAATAATACGTTTCATGACATCTTGGTAGTCGGAAAGCATTGTGTCACTGACGTTAATTGGACGCTGTTTTTCGTAAAAATTTAGTGATTTTGGAACAAATCGTGATTTCAATTTTCTTAGGCCCAAATGTTCTTTCAAAATGGTTTTCATTGATCCTTCCGATATTCCAACGCTGACTGTAAGATCTCTGTTTTCAAGCACCTTCCTTTTCCTTTATTTAATTGACGTGTTGATCATTAGTTAATGTTGAGGGTCGTCCTGGACGTGGTTGGTCGTCAACGCGTTCTTGATCCTATTTGCATAATTTGTACCAATCCAAAACAGTTGCTCGGAACAAACAATTATTACCGAAAGCCATTTCTAATATTCTGAACTATTCGGCACTAGAAATTTGATTAAAACTTCTTTGTTTAATAATTTCGCTCGTAGTAGAAATCGCCGAATACAGAAAGAACAACGTAACAGAAAGACAGGCGTTAAATAAACGCCAGTCACATCAACTTAGAAAAAAGTGATTTCGAGGAATTATTTTCGAGGTGACATTGCTACCATCATTCAAAAACTAAATAAATCTCTTATAAGTTAGGAGTGAGACAATTAAGATGACAATCTGTAGAAATTGTTATCTAGCGATGAGTTAGTTCTCAAGCAAAAATTTAAATATTATATTCTTAATAAATTTAAATAAAATCTAGAAAAAATTTGCCTTGTTCCTACGCACATAAGCTCCGACCTGACAAGGTACTATTATAATCACATGCTTAATACAAGGTCTGTCGTAAAAGAAACAGAACTTTTTAAATATAACTGTTTCTGGTGGCGCCACCTATTGGTGGGTATATGAAATAAAAAGTTTGATCTCTTGTTGGCATTTCGTAAAAATTTTAAGACAATTGGATAACTACAATCGATGTTATCGATCAAAAAATGACAGTAGCCTTTGGTCATCGGTCGTAAAATGCAAAGAGCAAATATTAAATTTTGTTTTAAACTTGGGAGAACGTTTACTGAAACATTTCAAATGATTTAACAAGTTTATGGTGATCAGCGCTTATCCCGTAGTAATGCTCATGAGTGGTTTAAGCGATTCCAAGAAGGTCGTGAGGACCTTTGTGACGATCAGAAGTCGGTCGTCTTCAGAAGTCAAAAATAAAGACAATGCTGATTTGTTTTTACGATTCCGAGGGTATTGTACACCGAGAGTTCGTCCTACCCTGGCCAAACGATTAATGCTGTGTTTTACCTTGGTGTTATGAAGCGTCTTTTGTCACACATTCGTCGTGCTCGACCACAATACCGTGAGGCAGGGTCCTGGCGCCTGTTGCACCATAATGACCGGGCTAAACGCTGTATCGAAGCACAAGGAAACTACTTTGAATAAAAAAATATATTTTTTGAAAAATATTAATTTTTTTGGTGTTTTTTTAACAGTCCTGCTTCTTTTGCGACAGACCCTGTAAAATTTTATAACATACATGGTTCCAGAAGTGCTTTTATGATTGTAACAGGAAAGACATTATGTCTTAATTAAAATCCGCATGTAATTTTAGTAAAGAAAACGTAATACGACTTCTATTTGAAGATTACACTTTTCAGTAAATATAGCAAAAATGTGTAAAGAAGGCAACACATGCCAAGTACAGGAAATGAGTTTCCGGCGAAGAAAAATAAATTATTCATGCGCAAGAGTTATGCCGAAGTGTTGTATTTAAAAATAAATGAAGAATTTAATGAAAACAGAATTATAAATATTTTGCGGAGAAGATACTTTAACTTCAAAATTTATTAAAAAAAAAATATTTTAATTGCAAAATCTAATTTTAAACGCTAAAAATCTTTAAAAATCCAAAAGTTGCGTATACGTTGCGGTATCTATGCACTCCCCAATTATATTAATATTATTAAACTGATCAAAAGTATTCCAAATGCTTCCTTTGCACTTCTTATATTAAAATCAGCTATGTAAATTCTATTCAAAAATGTAAGGGCAATTAATAATGACTCTCTAAAAATTATGGTAAAGAAACGGCTTGAGTACGAAGTAACGTTCATCAGATTTCACTTTAAGTACGCGCTTCTTGTACAAATAAATTACTTACACGAACTTAAAACGGGTTGTCTTGGCAGCTTGTTTTAAGCACGCTCAAGCAAATTTGTCACTTAACTTCTTTTCCGAGAAAAATTAGCAAACATTTATGTGCAGCCAAAGAACATTAATCGACATCAACGAAAGACTTTTTTTTAATTTTTTAAATGGACATTTTTATATTTATAGCACTCAATTGTTACTCAATGATTTACTTTGAAGATGGCAAATTTATAACATAAAGTTGAAATTTACAAAGAATAGTTGATACAATTTTGAGTGAGAGTTCCAGTTTTATTTTTACGCTTGACTGTAACGGTTTGGTGACTAAATAACCTGTTTTTTAATATTTCATAAACTGTAGTAGTCGTCTCTAGGCAGCATTTGGTGAATGCTGAAAGAATCTGCGGAAAATCAGAGGAGTGAAGGTGAATTCTGGTATATTCCTTTTAGAAGTAGGTAATAAAGAGTAGTTCCATAAAATGGTGCAGCTGCATAAAATGTTTTTATATTTTTATTTTATTTTGCAAAGACTGTAGATAGTTCCATATTGTGAGCCAGATGTGTTCAGTAAATATAATTGCGTGCATTGTAAGCTTATTTCTCACGTACGTAAATATATGTATTTGGATAACATTCAATATTTATCTACCGCATTGCAGTTATTTATCTTATAGAACGTGACTGTTATAAATCTAAAATAGCGCCACATTATATTAGATGTTACATCATGAATTTATTGAAGCAATGCAAATAGCAGAAATGTAAAAAGTAATCCTCCTATCAGAAGATGCTATACATTTTGCAATTGACCTTTAATGTCAGTTCTGTTTTGACATTTGTGTGGTAAGCACAGGCAAAATACACGTAAATAAACAACGGTACGCTACACTTCTTCAGAACGCGGGTTATTGGTGACTTTTTATTTCACCAATAATCGATGGGTTGCTTTGGCACAACGTGAATTTCGTCGCAGATTTACTGGCCGTCCGACGCCTACTGGTGAAACACTGCGACGTTTAGCCACTCGCCTTGAAGAGACTGGCTCAACACAAGATGCTGCCAGGCATGGCAGACCCCAGAGTAGCCGTTCTGTAGAGAATATTGCTGCTGTTACCGAGGAAGTCATGGAAGCGCCGTCGACATCGACCAGAAGACGTGCCACGCAAATGGGTATCAGTCGACGGTGTTTACAGCGAATTTTGGTACAAGATTGGAAGATGTTACTGCAAAAAGTCCAGACGGTGCATCAGCTGTTAGCTGCTGACCGCCAATCGCGTCTAACATACGCTCAAGCAATCCTTAATCACCACCAAGAGGAAGATGATTTTTCATCAAAAATAATCATGAGTGATGAGACCCATTTCCATTTTAGCGGGTACGTAAATAAGCAAAACCGCTCCAGACTTCCTTTTGTAGGGCTTTTTGAAGTTGCGGGTTTATGTCAACAAGCCTCAGACTCTTGCAGCTCTTAAAGACAATATTCGTCAAGAATGTGAGGACCTATCACCGGAAGTTTTGACCAAAGTGATGGAAAATACCATAAAAAGGGCTCAAATGACAATCAATGATCGATCATTTACATGATGGCATATTCTCGACTTGATGTAAAAAAATTTAAAAGACCAAATAAAAATAATCCACAAGCAAAATCAAAATTTTTCATTTTTTTTAATTACAGCCAAAAAATATCGCCAGGTTATTTTTGATACTTGTTTTATATATACACTTCGAATCAGTATATAGTACATACTATTTGGATAATTTCGTATGTTGAAACAAAATAAATAAAAATCATATAATCCGCAATAAACAAGAATTAATAAAGAGTATTTTCATACAAATGGTTCACTACAGCCATTTGTTTATTTTAGAAATTAAACTTCATTAAAAAGTCTCTATATTGTTTTCGCAGATGTAAGGTATATAGTTTAATTAACTGGTTATTTTACACAGTTATTATAGATAACTATTAAATGTTATGTAACATCTTAAATTAATATTGCTAATTTACTTAATTAAGTTTGAAAGTTTCGCTGAGGTCACATTTAGTTAAATTTTTGGTAGATATTAACTATGCGAAATTTTGGTTGACGACTGCTGATCGCGGAAAACAATTAAAATAAAATAATTTCCATACCCTGAAGAGATAAATGTAGATGTTGCCATATTTCCAGTACTAACGAACTTTTTTACTTAGTTAAGTTTCTTAATTCTAGAATTTAACAAACAACTTTCTCGCCATCCAGCTACTCATATTACACTGTGAGTTACCGTTCCATAACGGCGCACGCAACGGTTTTTGAAAAAAAAGTACGTAAAGTACTTATTATGTTGACGGTTTTGTTAGGTCGAGACGATTTTATACTCTTGCAACTAGTTGCTACAGAATATCATAGTTTTATTCACGTAACGGTTGTACGTATCACCTAAAACTAAGCGAGATAGATGTGAGGTTATATACATATGTATGAATCATAAGAATGACGAGAAAAATTGAAATCCGGTTGACTGTCTTCCAGTCCGTCCGTCCGTGCAACCTTTAACTTGAGTAAAAAATGAGATATGAAATCTGCTCTCCAAAGTGCGATGTGAGGGAAGTCGTTCCATACATCAGTCCGACTCTCCACGTTCTTCATGTATACTATCAGCGACGGCTGATATATTTTCTTCACTGCGTGCTTGACGTAGTCGATCAAATACTATCCAATAATGAATGCTCGGTCTTAAGATAGGTGATGCTGTTGCGAATAGTACGCTCAGTAGGCTGATTATGTTGACCACAAGTTGAGCGAATCGCGAAAAATACATTTTTTACAGAATGTAAATTTTTGTAATAGGTAAAGTTGAGCGATTTGTAAACATTATTCAGGCGTAAGTCTTTCTATGATGTAATGTCAACAAACTGAACAAAAATAAAATGACAGCTTGCCTCGACTAACGCGTGATCCCTCAAAAAAAACAAACTATTGAAAACAGTACCTCTACTTGGATCACCCGTTGGAAAAAGAGCTTTTAACACTATTTAATGGTACTAGGTGACCGTTAAGTACATGAGATACATATATTATATAATAAATAAATATAATTTATTTGCGATTTTCTTATTTATTATTTTCATTGAATCCAGCTTTAACTCAACATTAAATTTCTAGACATTCACCTTTGCTTTACATGAATATTGCGTAAGTCAATAAAAGTTACTCTTAAGTTTTCTTTGCATAAAAAAACATAGCCAACTTTTGGCTTCGCTGAAACTTTTACTACAGCAACCAATAATAAGCCAATCAATCGTGACATACAATAATTGTGGAAATCAAATAATAAATTATTTACAAATAGCTGACTGGATTTTCTCAATATTACAAATAAGTTAACTCAATTAACAAACTAAGTAATCACTCATATAAATATGAAGAATAACCAAGCTAGGCAGCTGACGCAGCTGACTAAGGTACTTTCTGCATAAATATATCGTAAGGAGTAAGGATATTATTATAAATCAGTTGCAACCCACACACGCTTACCAAAATTAAAGAAATTATTTGCGTATTTTTTCATTGAGAAACTCATTTTGAAATAAAAATGAAGGTAAAACATGATGTGGCAGCCTAACAAATGATTCAATATGCAAAAATAATCAAGAAGTTTGTCTAGCCAACTACACTTTTTTATTTCAGTTTTTACTCAAGAGATTTATTATTTTCACGTTAAGAGTCTTTTCGACTATGAACAGGTTTATTATGTTGTCGCCACTTGTGAGTGATCTAATTGGGAATGAACTGAGTTTAGGTAACAAATTAACATAATGGTAACATAACGTTATTGATTTGTTGCAATTCTCATTATATATGCATAAGCAATTCACAAGCACATTGCTTTGACTTTTTGTTTGCTTAACCGTTACAACAAAACAGCAACTGTTACTTGGAAAGGCGTAACAGCCTAAACTTAATAGCAGTTATTGGATAAGTAATGATAATGAGAAGTATCCATTATAATTGGACTCAAAGTCAAAGGCTTTGATCTTGCCATCTCAGTGAACTGTCAACATCACTGATTGAATATTTGAAAGAAAAAATACAATTTTTAGAATGATTAAACAAGGTAATTTTCAACAAACATGTCTAAGAGAAAAATTTTCGAAAATTGCTAAGTTAGAAACACCAAATGGAGAAAAAACTCCTAAAAGCTGGTTAGTGAATATTCTGGACATTTTATAAAATTTAGTATAAACTGAAACAAAAATGAAATAATATAATTTTTTTATATGGAAGAGCTGCGCACAGGAAGCCTTACAAAATTATAAGAATGTAAGCTATTTCCTAACGGCGCTGCAACACAAACAAGCTATGTGAGTAGAGGAACGCCTCAGGGGGGTCCTCTCTCTCTTCTATGGGTTGCAGCGCTGAACGAAATACTACTCCATAAACGGTGGAGGTAATAGCAGTTTATGCAGACGATATAGTGTTGTTGGTCTCAGGCATGTTTCCTTCAACAGTCAGCGAGATTATGGAAAGAGCACTTCGTAGGTTAAACCTTTGGGCTAAAAACAATGGTCTTAGTTAACCCGAACAAAACAGAATTGGTGCTATTCACTAGCAGAACCAAAATACCTCAGTTTCAACTTCCGGTACTAAACGGTACTACACTCACTCTATCCCCCACAGCTAAATACTTGGGGGTGGAGATTGACACCAAACTGTCCTGGAAAATAAATATAGAAAAAAGAATAAACAAAGCATACATGGCCTACTATACTTGTAAAAAAATCGTCAACAAGAATTGGGGCCTTAAACCAAGTATAATCATGTGGATGTATACGGCTGTCATAAGACCTATACTTACATATGGAGCTCTGGTATGGTGGCCAGCGCTAAACAAACAATACAATATTAGAAAATTAAATGGAATACAAAGAGCAGCATGTGCGGGTGTTACGGGTGCAATCAGGTCATGTCCGACTGATGCGCTCAATGTGATCCTGCATCAACTACCAATGGACATTTTTATTCACAAAACAGCAGCTATTGCGGCGATAAGAATAAAAGAATTGGGGGGTTGGAATCAGCAGAACTACGGACATAGTGTAATTTTAAAGAAGTTCACTATTAATAAATCAGACTACATTCTCCCAAAGCTGGATTTCAATAGACACTTCCAGGTGAGGATACCATCTAGACGAGAATGGAGAAGAGGTTCAATGGTTGAGGAAGATACCACCTCAATCTATACCGACGGGTCCAAAATAGACTGCGGAGTAGGCACGGGGGTATTCTCCGCTGATCTAGGCATATCTCTCTCTATACGTCTACCGAACTCGGCTAATCTTCCAAGCAAGTACTAGGCATAGAAAAAGCCTGCGCAGTTCTATTAGAAAACCACGGGAATATACATAATGCAACTATATTTACGGACAGCCAGGCGGCCCTCCTGGCATTGTCTTCACCCATGACAAATTCCAGTACAGTTCACAACTGCAAGAGAGCACTAAGCTCAATAAAAAACAAGCTCCAGCTAAACTTGATCTGGGTTCCCGGCCACAGGAACATTTTTGGTAACGAAAAAGCAGACGAGTTGGCAAAGGCAGGAGCTTTCCTCAATGAATCCATGGCGGAGCTAATACCAAGCCCGCTAGGATCGATAAAAGGAGAGATCAATAGACTATCTCAGCAAATTGCAAACAACAGGTGGAAAAACATTACAAAATGCGTCATAACTAAACAATTATGGCCGACATATGACAGGAAAAGAACCAATGACTTATTAAATAGGTCAAGAAAAAGTATTTACAGAATAACAGCTACCACAACAGGGCACTGGCCATTTGGAGAACATGCGTTCAAAATGGGATTGCCCTACAACGACATCTGCCGTGGCTGCGGAGTAGCAGGGAACAAGGAAACAATCTTCCACTTTCTCTGCGAATGCCCAGCTCTAGCACAGATCCGAAACAAAACACTCGGAATCCACCAAGCACCAAACCTTAAATGGATTTCCACCAAAAGCATATCGGACATAAGTAGTTTCATCGAAACCTCAAAATGGTTTGAGAGAGAAGGTGAAACGTAATAGCAGATACAGGAGGTTTTACGAATAGTGTATCAAAATGGCACATCAAGTGCTAATTGAGCCCGATAGGGCTGCACTCCTACCTACCTACCTACCTAGCTATTTCCTGCTCTTAGCAATTTAATTGTAAGTAATAATAGACCTTAGGTCACACTGCAACCTTCATTTATGTGTATAGTGTTTATCTAATTAACAAATGCCTCCACTTTTGCTTTTACTAAGGCCTTGTTACTAATTATGGGTAATTATCAAGCCACAGGCGAGGAAAAGTAATAAAAAGGATAGGGCGACAAATAAAAGAAATGGGGCTGAAAAAATATGCCAAAACTCAAAGGATCGATGTTAATAAGCGAAAAGGCAAAAGGGCAGTTAACAATAATTAATCTGCGATAGTTGTAACGCAATTAGTTAAACAAATATATCTGGAAATGTAATTAATAAAATTATAATTTTTATACTAATATACATTAATGGTGTTGAAAAGAAGACTTCTACAAAATAAAGCAAAAATGCAAAAATTAAATTGTACATAAATATATTAAGTCGTACTTTATATATAAATCTAACCTCACTGATCTATTTATAGGTTGTATAAGTAATTTATCAGAGACACAACGCAATAATTGGTATCAGAAGGAAAGTGTTGATTATAAAGCTCAGTTTAACTTGTTTTTCTTTTCTAGCACGCACATTCTTTGCATGTATTTAATACTTGTAGTGTGCTTTTATATTTTACTTATATTTTCACAACATTTAAAATCTGCCTGCTTTGCAGTTATTTTTTTCCACCATTAACATAATTTGCACACAAGTCTCACATGGGTATAAGAGTTAATGGCATGAAATGCAAACAATTTCCTCTTTAACATATTTTTTTTTATTCCACTATTTTTCATAATGTCTCTGTGGATATTTTTAGAAGCATGAAAATGCGAGGAAATTCCAACTATATTAGTATTTGCGTTGTGCAATGGTAAGTAGTAAAGAGTTTAATTTGACGTGAAAAGTTGCTCAGGACTTTTGAGTCGAAAGTACTTTATGTCCGTCACATTATTCAGCTGGGAAAATGAACTCGTCGCATATATGAAAGCAACATGTTGTTGAATAACGTGCAACGTGACCATGGGTTGTACTTCCATATATTCAATGTACATATGTACGTATGTATATATGTACAAATATATTTATATGTATTAGAATATCAAGTATAATAACACTGCAACGGGAGACTGCAGAGAAAACTTGCATGCACTGTATTCCATAGTCAAACAAACAGTTAATAACCACATTGAACTTGACCGCCATTTGTGCTGACAGTCATATTTTATTTTCCTACAAGTAATGATATATTTCAGTTACCAACAAGTCATTATCTTGTATATGGATCAAGCTTTCAGCGATACTTTGGATAACAATATATTTAACTTCTTCAATACCGCGAAATTATTTAGGAACTTTATTGATGATAATTTTCAAAGAAAAAATGTCTTCTATATTTCCAGCAAACAAACAATATTTTAAAATTTCTATAGGCCTGACAAATCGTTAACATTTCCACCAAAATATGTAGCGTTTGGAAGCATCGTTATCTATATGTATTTTATTTATTGGCTTTATATGGGTCACTCAACATTGCAAAGTGTACGATTGAAATTACAGCTCAAAGCAATTTCCATTTTTCTTTTTTATTTTGCATTCACTTAGACTATCTCTATTAATATAATTCTGCTACTAAGTGCACCGCTATCTGTCCCATGCCACATTACTGACAGGCAAGTAAATTGAATAAAAAAGGCACAATGAGAATTATGGTGAAAGGTCATTGTTTTAGTGCTGCAGCAAGTTACTGTTAGCTTTTATGCAATGGAATAAATGTGTGCCAGTTTGCTGGCAAAAGGTTAGTTTTGCTCAGTAATTTGATAACAGAAAAATGTTACGAGGGCAAATCCTTTACAAAGGGTTCCCATAAGAATGCAATGAAAATGAAGAATGTATATACATATGTGCATGTCAGAATGTAGGCCGCAAGCAATGAAGAATATGTTCAAATGCTGAATATTCTCAGTTACAGTTTTAGTGTGATAAATGAGGATAAACGATAATTATCATCAATCTGATTTATTTACCCACTAGACGCTGGTTACGTATACGCACGTATACGACGTTGACGTTGGCAAACGTTAATGCTAGTTGGCATAATATAATTAATATTAAAAATTTTGTCGTACAATATTCTTTACTTTACAAATTATGTCTCTTAATGGTTTTAGTGCAAAATAAGTTTACAATAATTCGACATTGAGCTGTCCTCAAAATTTAGTTACGACCAACTATTGGATATCAAAAACTAACCCTGAGAATTTAGTATTTAGTTTACTACATTAATCACGGTCACGAGCTTCAAAACCAAACACAGCTCTTCTTAAAAAAGTAAAAAATTCGACTCGCCCTATGACCCTCGCAATACGCTTCATCTTCAAAAGGTTCAGACACATGTACCTACAAATGAGTCCTAAATAAACGAACTTTAATTGCGAATGTGTGACAAATTCGATGAAAAATTAACAATGGGTTTAATTAATATTTAAAATCCAATTAATTACATTAAGCCAACGTCAACATGTTCAAATTTTATGGAAAAGTTTGTTGAACAAATATTATGGAATATATGAATATATTATCCCATAATCGCTGAGGTAAAGGTAAAAAATAAGCATTAATCATTACAGTAATGTCCTTGTAGCGCTCTGTTTAGGTACATCAGCAGAAACACGATTTACAAATATTTGTTAAAGTGTTAAAGTGGGATAATGGAAGTACCTAGTTTGCAACTTTTAATGGCATATTAAGCACCCTCGTATTTAATTAGAAGAAACAAACAGGAATTAAAATATTGTTCTATATTACAATATAAACCTGGAAAGGTCACATTTATTAGGCATTATGAGAATAAGTTTGTATAAACAAGTATATACTACTTACTATCACTATTGTGATACATTTCTTTTCACTTCTTGTTAATGACATAATATAATGGAAACTTTCTAAAAGCTAAGCCTCAAATAATTTTTAATGTGTGTGAAGCTCTCATGGAAGCCGAATATCAGTCCACTCAGATAACAGAGCGGTGATACTGACGGTAGAACTCATTAACAATGCGTTCAGGGTTGGTCGAAGAGTACCTAATCTCACTATCAATAGCATCGAGTGAATAGACTGGTATGGATGCCAGGCCATAGCGGTATCGCAGAGAATTGCAAAGGTGATGAGCTATCCTGTTGTGTGCTTCTATTAGATAGCTGGACTTCGCGGCAGCCAAAGACTTTTGGCCCAAGTTCGCTGGCAAGAGATCTGCTGATATTTTTAGCTTTAATATCAGCTATAGATAGAATAGTACCATATAGGTACGGTCTCATTACATGTATGAAAGAAAATATTTTAGGCAATATATGCTTTTTCATACTTTTAAAGGAAAAACTAAATGCAATGACTTTTGTAACTATTCTATCTAATCACCCTGTATAAAGTACATATATAAGTAATCAGAAAACGTTCAGACTCAGCTGATTAAAACCAGCTTCGATTAGTATATAAAAACAGCTCTCAACAGATACATACCAGTTAATTCATTCATAAAAATTTTGCATGAGTTGGGAAACGCGCATGAGCTCTTCAGCAGAGAGACTCAGCTTTTACTATGTAGTACAATATTATATATACGAACCTTACCCACTTGCTACGAATAAAAGCGAAAATTATCATGCAACATGTGGTTGTCTGGTACTGCCAGCAACATGTTTATAAACAATGTATACACGTTTATTTAAGACATTTAGCTTCTTTTCTGAAAAACTGCTATTATGGGCAACAAATAAATTTCTTTGATGAGAAATTTGTACGGTAAAGGTACTTAAATAAATGAAAAAATAAAAACAACAACAAATAAGTAGTTATGTTGTAGAAGAATTTTTTTTTAAATATAATAGTTGATTTCGTGTTATTATAAAAATATATTTAAAAAATGCTGAAAAGCTCTATAGCATACGAAACAAAGCCTAGTGTCTTCATACGTTTTTATGCCTATGAGAATATCTAATTTATTAGACATTATCTCAACCCAAATTTGCTTTTGAAAACATTCTTAAAGTGCAATAAAAATGAATAACTTTCAAATATTGAGACTACATTAATTCAAAGACGTCAATTATTAAAATAAAATATAGGAAATATTCCAACACTTCTTATTATTGCAAAAGTATTTCAATAAAATATGCACTTGGTAGACTTCCAAATTTTGTAAACAAATTAGTATACAGATTTTCCTATATCTCACAAAAATATGAAAATATTCAAAGTGACCTCCTATGCTATTAATGTTTTGTTTTTGTAGTAGGAGGAAGCATGAAAAGCTGGAGTGCGGGACATTAATCCACTAAAGCTAACCTACTTTCATCTCATGTCTCTCCCACAGGACCACTTCTACATATTTCTTCATGAGAGATAATGTATGTATGTACTTTATAAATCCAAGAAACTCTTGTATTTTACCTCATTTATATTTCTTCTCTTTTTCAAGCTACAACCCAGCACTCAACAGAAGAGCATATTCATTACAAAAAACTCAAATCAGAAATAAAATGTACTCACCAATCTCTTTATAAAGCCAGATTTGAGTATCATATCTTCATCTCGTTCCACACTCACACTTGCAGTCTTTCTCTTCGTAGTTACCACTCAAGCGCTCTGTGTTCTAAAGGATATGTGGGAAACATGCGCGTCCCAAAAGGACTCTTTACCACACGTAGTCCTTACTTCAAATGTGTTTCTGCTGCATTATTTAGTTTCTTTTCGTTTGTCTCACTAAGCGGATGTGCAAGGACTAGTTAGCGGTAAAATTAATATCACACAAATTAACAACTCGCTGAAGTAATTACTATTCAAGTACAGAAAAAAAACAAATTACAGCTATTCGACACATTCTCGGCGCGCGTGTTGACTTGGCAATTTGAAAGTGAATACCCTGAATAACCTGTAAATGAAATGGAGAAAATTTTAATTTAGATTGAAGTATTATAATAAAAGTTGGAGTAAATGTGTATAAGTGAATAAAAGTTGTACTTAAATTTAATTAATACTGTGGATTAAGAAAAAATATTAAATGTTAAAATAATTTAAAAAGCAAATTCGACTTATTAAAAGTAAGAAGTGTGTGCCAGTTCAACTCTAACGTAGCAGTCGAAAACTGCTTTTAAATTTCTGCATCAGTGAAGGCACCACAGTTTTTAGGTAATAGTGGTTTTTTATACAAAAAAAAAAATAAAATAAATCCAGTATCAAAATAATCCTAGTGAGCTTAGAATAATAAAATGTCACTTATATGACAAACTCGGTAAAAAAAATAGTGAAAATTTTATAATGTGTATGATTTTATTATATTTTTTCAAAAAATAAAAATGAATTCAAATATTGAAAAAATAATAATTTCTAGTAAAAATAATTTTGAAACAATTATACTTCTTTAACAATAAATTCAGTATCATAACAAGTGATAATAGTAAATGATTTATACTTTCAGGTCTAAGTACATAATAGTAAATTGGGACTAATATGACAAACTCGGAACATATGTATTTTTTTGTTTTTTTTCAAAAAATAAAATATGAATTTGAATACTTAGTTAAAAAAAAATATGTTTCAGTATAAAGTTTTAAAACAAAGATAATGCTTTTCTAAATATCTTT
Organism: Bactrocera neohumeralis; assembly: GCF_024586455.1. Classification (NCBI taxonomy): domain Eukaryota; kingdom Metazoa; phylum Arthropoda; class Insecta; order Diptera; family Tephritidae; genus Bactrocera; species Bactrocera neohumeralis. The sequence goes on from NC_065922.1 coordinate 21,477,678, forward strand.
GGTGCAGAAATTTTCCTTAGACTAAACAAACTCTTCCACTGTTGCTCTTTATTTACCTACAAAAATTAGCGCCTTTGGCTTACTTTCCGCTGGCGGTTGATTTTCTTGTGTAATCAATACACCCAAAATGCGGCGAAGATGGAAAACTTTTTGTTTTTAGATTACCCAAACTTTTTACTGCATTTGAACTGATTGCTTGAATGTACACGAGATATACATATATATAATAAATATATATAGAAGCAATGTGAAACCACTTAGTATTTGGTATTAAGAAAAAAGAATGCTAAGATGAGACTTAGTTGAAATGAAAATGTTGCCGAAATGGATTTATAAATCCAAAATATTTTCTTGCCTTTCAGCCGTATAACAAACCACATTGTACATAAATACAAGAGAAAATTTGCTAAAAACTTATTAGAAAATGATGTGAAAATTCATTAAATTATTAAAGAAAAGCAAACCATTTTCATATCCAACATACATATGAACTGTTGTCAAAACTTTCAACATCTGCTGTCAGATATAACCAATATACATATAACCATTTTATAGCCAAAACTCACTTTTTTCCAATATCAGTTGTTTCTATGATATCATTTTTCGTACGCCTGTAAACTTATGAAAAGTGTATGCACTTGACCAGGTCCTTTCATCCTTTCGTTAAGTGGAAATTTTCTTCACACATCTTCCTTATATACCTATAAAGTATTTAAATATTAACGAAACGGAATGTGTCTTTTTATTTTATGTGCCAATACGAATTCCTTTTCATAGCACTTATAAATCCAATTTGAACAAAAACAACTCTCTTAAAAAATCACGTAAAATTAAATGACGCGACTCAACGGATCTTATGACACTTTGCGACTACTTATGAATTGTTTTTTACCTTTAAGCTAAAGTTAAGTGGTATATAGAGTGAAGTGTTTTAGTGAATGAAGTATGTGAAGAAGAACATGAAAACAAGGGAATACCTTATAAAACCAACGAAATACCAACAGTAGAGTTAAACAAGTAAGAAAGTGCTAAATTCGGGTGTAACCCATTATTTTATACAATTCCAACTAGCAAGAATAAAGACGGCGGAACTCCTTCTGGAGCTGGCAAAGCTATTTAGTTATTGAAATACAAAACATGTTGCTTTTAGACATCGCTTCTTTGATGAAAACATGAATAAATTACAATCAAATTTGGTATCTCCTTGACTTATATCGAAGACTCGAATTTATCTATCTTTGCTAATACAACATATTGCCACCTAAAATGCAAAAAAATGCAAAATAACGCAATATCACTTTTCATAAGTTTACAAGTGAAGGAAAAGGAATATAATGAAAACCACTGATATTAAAACAAAATGTCTGTTTAGGTTATAAAATGGTTATATGTCCGTGACATAGTGAGTCGTGAGTAATAAAAAACTCAATTTCCAATTTTTTTGATAATACCGTGTTTTGCATTTTAATTGACGATATATTACAATTCACATGTCACAGACTAATAAAATGCTCACAGGGTTTCCTGTAAAGGTACCTCACATACAATCTCCAATCATATGGAATAAAGTCAGTCGGATGTTCGAAAATCCTAATATTAGTTATATGGTGGCTAGGGTCACGTTTTCTCCCATTTTAGCCACATTGAAAGTATTTTTTTTTTTTTTGACACACAGACATTATAATATATGAAAAGGATCTCTGACTTTCAATTATATATCTAAGGGCGTTATTCGTACAAAGTTTCATCTCGTTATATTAATTGCATTTGAAAGAATTAAATGGAATTTAAATTTCTATTGTATTTAAAGTAGGCGTGGTTACAGTCGAATTCGTTTATTTTCACGCTTAAACATTCAATTGTCAAATAAATACCCACCGATTTTCATTGAAATCGGTCGATATCCTGATATATGTGATTTTATCTAATAGTGGCCGGTGCCACATCCATCGTCCTATTTTGACACTGGATAAATCCCTCCTATAAAGACCTCTCATACCATTTCGGGCAAAATTTAAATTTTAGTTATTGATTTATCGCGCTGTTAGTCGTTTTTAACCGTAATATGAGGAGTGGGCGGGCTTATCATCCGATTTCATCCATTTTTATAGTGCCGTTGGGACTCCTTAATTGTTTTGTCCTACGCGAATTTGGTTGTTTTAGCTTTAATTATTTGGAATATTTACAATAAACCTATTAGAAGGCGAACCATGCCTACTTTTTAAAAATTTTTAGCCTACAGCCTTCTGACACTTTATAAGCTTTCGTTTAATGACGTATTGTGGGCGTGGCAGTGATCCGATTACGCCCACCTATTTTTTATTGGTGGTAATACCGTTTTAACATAAAAACATTGTATGGGATTTTAACGACTCTGTATTTCAGTTTTATTTTTTTTCACGCAATAAACATAAAGTAATTTAAGTTCTATTTATATTTGTATTGGAAAATTTGGAATATTTAGGTAAATTTTGCTGTTGTTGTTGCTATTGTGGCGCCTGGTTTACTTTTGCCCAATAAATTGTCAAACAAAACAGGTGTAAAAGATTATTCTCAGTGCTGTTCATGCTTGTATAAGTGTGTATGAATGTAAATATTTCAGAAAGTCCAACAGCTTTTGTATTGCACAAATGAGTATATGGCACTTGACACTTGGCAGTTACTATTGCATTTAAATTTTTAGTATTTTATTTTCGAAAATATGTTTTTCAGAACGTATCAGACTAGATCTCAAAGCATGTAAGTTACTATGCAAATACAGCAAAGCATATGTATATACAAACATTAAACTCAATGACTTTTACTGCAAATGCTTTTTGTTTGCTTTTGAATTTAATTGCGGTTTATAAGCCACTTTAAATAGTGAAAGTAAAAATTGCATTTGAAAACTTTTCTAGGAAGCTTTTTGTGTTAAATAACAGTATTTTACCAAACACATGAGCATACTCAGTATTGCAGTCTGCACTTTATATGAATATGCATGTGCTACTAGAAGCCAGCTGCCCAGTGAGCACATGCAAATTAGTAATAAATTATAATAAATTTAATTGCATCTACGCCATACAAGGTCTTTCGCTGCAAGCACTTATAAAGCATAATTTAGTAGGAAAAATTTTGCTCAGCGTCTGAAAAACAAAACCGTGTTTCTTACTCACAAAATAAAGAGGAGGTTTGTTTCTGGCGGATGGCATTATATATGCGATTGCAATTTTTCACTAAATTAAAGCTAAAAACACTTTCCTCAAATTAAGTGAAGCTTTAATGATTTCGCATAATATCTATAACGACCTTTAGCGCCAACTTGAACTGGTGGAGCTTATTTACATAATTCGGTTTCACTTCAAGCAAATTAAAAAAAAATATTTATTTTAAAAACTATCACTTTACTTGCGGCTGTAATAATAATATTATAATAAATAAGCGAGCGTTTACAATTACAATTATGTAGGTAGCGCACGGCGTATACGTAACCTAGACAACTACCCGAACTAGGTGTTCAGAGCAGTTAGTGAATCATAAGAAGCGTTTATAAATTTACGCGAGAAATTTTCCTTAATATGCATTAACCTATCAATTTGTACGCTTAGAGTTACACTTTTAGGAGATGCATTTTTTAGCGACAAAATTTGGGATTTGTGTACAGTTTCTTTGAAGAGTATGGTGTCAGCAATTTACAAAGCGACAACTGTTGAATATACTTAAACTATTTGGTTACATATTTGAAGAAAACGGTTCAAAGACACAATACACGTTACTTGAACCTTTTAATGAACCGTTAGCACACCCGTGTATACATATAAATGCGACTACCAAACACAAAGTTTACGGTGCGTATACGTAACTTCCTTTGCACGTTAGAACTAAGATAATGACTAAGGGGAGCATGGGTTCTCAATTCTAATGGAATATTTCAATATGAGTACTATAATGAGCAAAAAATAGTTAGACTTTGTTCATATTTATTAAATTTTTTATTTATTTTCCAAATCTATGTCTGCTCAAAGTAATCCCCTTGGCCCCAATACACTTGTGCTATCGTTTTTTTCCAAACCTCGAAACAGTTGTTAACGTGAATTTCTGGAATAGCCTTAAATCCTCATAGCGATTTACGTTCAATGACCTCAATTGACCTAGACTTTGAGTTTGCTGAATAACCAGAAGTCACATTGAGCTATCATCATCAGGTAAATCAATCGGTGGTTGCGATATGATACTGGTTGAAAATTTGGCAAAAAACTCACAAAGAATCTATGCAGTATACGACTGTGCTTTAGCGTGGTGCCAAAACCAAAAGTTATCGGCCGATAATTGAGTGATTCCGGCCTCTTTTTATACTCTCGCAACAAAGTTGCTAAGGAGAGTATTATAGTTTTGTTCACATAACGGTTGTTTGTAAGTCCTAAAACTAAAAGATTCAGATATAGGGTTATATATACCAAAGTGATCAGGGTGAGGAGTAGAGTTGAAATCCGGATGTCTCTCTGTCCGTCCGTCCGTCTGTCCGTCCGTCCGTCCGTCCGTGCAAGCTGTAACTTGAGTAAAAATTGAGATATCGTGATGAAACTTGGTATGCGTATTTCTTGGCTCCATAAGAAGGTTAAGTTCGAAGATGGGCAAAATCGGCCTACTGCCACGCCCACAAAATGGCGAAAACCGAAAACCTATAAAGTGTCATAACTAAGCCATAAATAAAGATATTAAAGTGAAATTTGGCACAAAGGATCGCATTAGGGAGGGGCATATTTGCACGTAGTTTTTTTGGAAAAGTGGGCGTGGCCCCGCCCCCTACTAAGTTTTTTATACATATCTCGGAAAATACTATAGCTATGTCAACCAAACTATAGAGAGTCGTTTCCTTCAGGCATTTCCATATACAGTTCAAAAATGGAAGAAATCGGATAATAACCACTCCCACCTCCCATACAAAGGTTATGTTGAAAATCACTAAAAGTGCGTTAATCGACTAACAAAAAACGTCAGAAACGGAAGAAATTGCAGAAGGAAGCTGCACTCAGGCTTTTTTTCAAAATTGAAAATGGGCGTGGCCTTGCCCACTTATGGACCAAAAACCATATCTCAGGAACTACTAGACCGATTTCAATGAAATTCGGTATATAATATTTTCTTAACACCCTGATGACATGCACGAAATATGGGTGAAATCGGTTCACAACCACGCCTTCTTCCAATATAACGCTATTTTGATTTCCATCTGATGCCTTCTCTGTATAATATATACATTAGGAACCAATGATGATAGCGGAATAAATCTTTACACAAATACGGTATTTGAAAAATATGTAAATGACGGATAATGAAATATCGATTATCACTTTATCATGCGAGAGTATAAAATGTTCGGTGACACCCGAACTTAGCCCTTCCTTACTTGTTACGAACAACTTCGCTCAAAAGATACATAACACTCAAATAGTATTTCTTGTTGACAGCTGGACCGTTCTGAAGAAATTTTGATTGCACCACACCCCGATAATCGGAAAAATCGTCAAAATAACCTTGTTTTTTTTTTTTATTTACTTTGACACGTTTTTTTCGGCTTGGGCTCGCCTTTGCCACTACATCCGGCAGATTTATTGTCTGTTCCTGGTCGTAAGTATGGATCCAAGACTCATCGCCAGTAATAACACGTTTCTTGATAGCCTGGTAGTCGGAAAGCACTAATATACAGACCTTATCGGCTATCAATTTTCGCAGGAAATTCTAATTAAAAAGTCTTACTATTTTTTGCCACATACTGCAAATATTAACGAATGAAACGTGGATAAAATATTACACTGTCTTTTAATTTAATAATTAATTAGTAAATTAATATTCATTTAAAATGGAAACAAAAACTACCGGCACTTGTGGAAGGCAGTGCAAATTGCTTTCATAATTAAATAACAGATTAATTACTTAATACAATTACTGAGTAAACCGCGGGATAAATGAATTCTGTCGTTTGCAGTTGATTACATGAGCAATTTAATGTAAATATATTTTGTTTAATAAAATTTTCAAGCGATTATCATTTATTTACTTTTTGAGTACAACCAGACAATTGTTTGGTTGACAAGAACACAGTGCCGTAAAAGTACTAAAAGTTTCTTAACTCTTTATAGAATTATGTGGGAAAAATAATGAAGCAAAAACTCAAAAATTGAAAAGCTTTAAGAGGGTTAAACAATTTTTTTGAGGATAGTGACCAAATACTTAGAATTTTTTTATAAACGTTCAGTTAATATGGAAGTAAACACCAAATTCTAGATTAATTTTTTAGTTAATAAGTCTTTCGATCCAATCAGCTTTTCTCGTTCAGAGTTAGATAACGCGGGTTTTCCAATATGGCCAGCCACAGTGTATTCACATCGTCAGAAGCTCTGCCATTTATATTTTCGCTCTTTATGTGAGATCAATGGACCCCGGCAACAACACGATAATTGCTCCTATGTTAATACACAAATACACGTACGTATTAGCACAACTGCAACACTTCTTTTGCTTGTCAATTATACTTAGTCGAGCAGCTTTTCATTTACTATATATATATGTTTTCACGTACACTACTTTACGAGCATTGAAAACGGTACTTTTATAAAAGCAACTGCCAGCTTATGTAACTGCTGAAAACTCGTCCACAATATATTTTAGAAACTTTGCACATTTCTTTCCCGCCATTTGCTGCTGAGCTCACATCGAAACGTGATGGCAACTCATTGATTATGCAAATGGGAATTTTAAAACATACTGACATACATTAGTATGTATATTTGTAATAGAAAGTGCGTTTGTGTTAGATGTAGATGTAGGCGTGCGTAGGTATGGTGCTGTTATGAATTTAGTTGAAATAGTTTCTATTTGAATTTTAAAACTTTTTGTATGCCTTTATCACTGCAGCATGAGAAATTTTTGTGAAACGATAAAATGCATATGCATTCTTATTTCACAAAAACAATTCAAGTAAAATATTATAATTTCATTAAAAGTGTCAAATTCAAGGACTTTTAACGAACTTTGAACTATAACTTTGTTTAATGGAAAACTCAAAATATTTTTTCTGGAATTTATGGAGAAAAATGAATATAGTTTTTTGGATGGAATTTGTTTTAATATAATTGAGTTAACATGAATACATGAATAAAGTATTCATGATATAATTTTTTCAGCAAAGAATGCAATTTTGTACGCTTTTTCTGCCAATTACAAAGATTTCACTACTCTTTTTGTCATGCATGCTAGAAACGTTTATTGAACTAATCACAAAAGTAAATTGCATTCGGATTAGGCAGTACCTTTGTTCTACCATTAACAATGTATTCGTAAACCATCCACAATCGTTTGCTTTATTTGTCTATTTGCTGAAAATAGACATAGAATATTTTATGATAAATGATACCAAGTACCACAGATGTTGCGCAAAGACAAGGAACCCCTTTGACATGCCTTAGAAAATGTAAACATATTTTTCAATTAAGAAGGGTCATATATAAGGGTTTTTCAATAAGAGGGCTGCAAAAGTTGTTTGGGTATGAATGAAATTCTTTATTCCCGTGAAAGTACATTCAATGCCATTATGTATGAAACTCGATTTCTTTGGCCACCACAGGCTCGCTTTCAGAACCCAATTTGCGATGGTTTTCAAGCATAAATCGGCCGATATTGATGCAATTTCACGTTCCATATTCGTAAGAAGTTCATCAATTGTATTTAGCTTGTTGGCATAGACTATGGACTTGACGTAGCCTCGCAGGAAATAGTCTAACGGCGTCAAATCGCACGACCAAGGCGGAAAATTGATTAGGCCATTTCGTGATATAACACGTTTACCAAACTTGGTTTTCAATAAAACGATTCTGACGTTCGCTGTGTGGCATCTGGCACCGTGATGTTGGAACCACATAATGTCCAAGTTCATATCATTCAATTTGGGCAAAAATATTCGTTATCATTGAGCGGTAGCGATTCCCATTCACAGTAATGTGCCGGTCTTGATCATCACGGAAAGAGTACATCCCGACGCCGGCTCATAAAATGCAGCAAGCCGTAAGTTTTTCGGTATGCAACGGTGACTCATGGAGTACGTATGGGTTGCATGTGACAAAGCCATTCAGCCAGAAATTAGCTTAATCGCTGAAGATGATTTTTCGATGAAAATCCGAAACATTTTCATGTTGTTGCTCAGCCCACTTCACGAACATACGACGATTCTGGTTGTCAAGCGGCTTCAGTTCTTGCGACAATTTGATCTTGTACGGATGTGGGCCAAGATATTTTCACAAAATTCGCCACAACGACGTCACATAAATGTCCAACGTTTTAGAATGACGTGTGAGAGACTGATTTGGGTCTTTCTCAAGGTAGCTGCTAGCGACAGCAATATTCTCGACGCCTTATTTTCTTTTACGTTACTTTTTATTCGTGTTCACAGAGCACCGTTTTTATGTTATCTTTTTTAGGGCTAGACACGAGTCAGTCACCATTATAAGCACTTTTATCGGTAAAGCCACCTCTAAAAGTGGCTTGGCACACGAGATAGGTGACAATTGTTGTTCTACACTTTGAATTTTGGATATTTAAGTGGCAATTTGACAAGAAGAAGAGGAGAAAATAAATTAATATGCTCACTTATTTATTAAAGTTCACATATATATACACATGTGCCTGTTAAAATACCCCCACCAATTGTGGCAATTAAAGGAATAATCAAACTATGAGATAAACTTACACAAGAAAAGCAATTTCCGGAGTGAAATCGTAGAAGTTCGCACACAATTTTAACAGAATCAGTGAAGCAGTCAAAACACATGAGTTTCTCTGTTACATAACATATACACATTCATGTTTGCATGTGTACCACTATGTAGTGCTAGAGATGCGCATTTATGCGAAAGTGTTAATTTACAAAGATACTTGTATATCTGTTTTCAACTATGTATATAGCACATAAATATATGTAGCGCTATATATCAAGTATTCGTGTTGACTTTTGCACGCACTATCACCTTAAATAAGTAACCGCGTGCTTTAACCAGAGTATTCTGGTGCCGACGATCTGTGGCATCTTCTCCGCTAGGCAACCGAATATTTCACCACTTTATCTATGTGTTATGAACACTTGGCTGACCACTAATTGGTGTTTCCGCTACAACAGAATTCGCGACAAAAGCATAAGCACTAGAAAGCATACGCACACATGCGCATAATTAAATATAACGCACAACCAATCACATTCGTTTGAACATATGTATGTTTAAGTCTGCGTACTGAAAATAGGTAAGGAACTCCCTAGACACTGGTTTATAATTGTTGGTATATGTACTTGTGTTGGATACCTCTTTTTCTTCATTACTGCCGTAGTCAAAGCTTACGTACTAGTTACAGCCAAGTTAAAAACAGCACGCCAGCCGTTTCAACCAGATCCGTCTCCACCAGATCTCTCCAACAGATTTCTCCAACTCGTACAGCTCATCGTTCCATCGAATGCGATATTCGCCGTGGCCAACGCGCAAAGGACCATAAATCTTCGGCAGAACCTTTTTCTCGAGAACTGGTGACGTCGTCCCATCAAATGTTGTCATCCTTCACGCCTCTGCATCATACACAAGGACGAGGATGACTAGTGGCTTATAGAATTGGTCTTTGTTTGTCGAGAGAGGACTTTACTTTTCAATTGCAACAACTTCACAGTTTTAACTGTCAACAGTGACGTGCGAGCCAAGTCGCGAATACGATGACTGTTTGTTTGATGACAGGAAATATTTCGTCTTGCTATACACTCTTACAGAAGATTGTAAATTCTTAATTTAGCTCTACAGCTCGTAATATTTTCTCCAACATTAGATTGAAGAAGTCACGCGATAGGCAGTGTCCTTTTCTGAAGCATCACTTAGTATCGAACGGCTCGAACAGAGCCGTATTAACTTTGCGGGGAAACCAAATTCAGACATAGCGGTATAGAAGCGGTTCCTTTTCGTGCAGTCGGAGGCGGCATTAAAATCGACAAAAAGATGATGTGTGTCGATCTTCCTTTCACGGATCTTTTCCAAGATTGGGCGCAAGGTGAAAATCTAGACGTACAAACGGTTTGTTGACAGTTGACTTAAGTAACTCCAACACTACGCTTGATAAGACCTTATATGCGGCCCTTTTTTCGGATTAGGCAGAGAACACTTAGGTTTCAATCAACGGGCAAGCTTCATCCGACCATATCTTGCAAAGAAGCTGATGCATGTGCTTTGTCAGTTCTTCTCGGCCGGTAAGCCTCTCCCGCCTTATTGTTCCTCCGGCGTGTAAATGCTATTCGAACCTCATCATAGCCGTCCAATGGGTCATCGTCAACGAGTGTAGAAACGGGTTCGCCATCTGCATATATTACAATTTCCCTACCGTCCAGCACGCTCAAGAAGTGTTCCCGCCATAACTTCAGTATCCTCTGAATGTCAGCCTTAAGATGACCACTTTGGGTTCTGAAAGAGTATTCGCTGTCTTGAAACTTTCCGTTAATCGCGTCGCATCTTTTCGTAGAATTATCGAGAATTACCTCTTTGAATCTAGGTTGTTATTATTCAGAATATGTTACTGTTAAATTTTGCTCTCTGACCAAAATTTCCATATTTCGAGCTAAAATAATAATTTCAGCAGCAACAAAAGTCCCTTCATTATGCTTCCTACTAATTTTGCACCTAGTTAGTGCTCGGCAACAATTTAGTTGCTGCTATTATGTGAACTAGTGTGTATGGCCAGCATGATGTACGTTGATTCATGTTTCAGTATAATATATCAAGGTAGACCTAAATTGCATATGTGAACCCGGCTATCAGCGAGTGTAACTAATTTATTCATAGATGGAACTCGCCACTGTGATGAACAACGAAATGGCTTATTGAAGTCATTTGTAATTAATTAATGTGTAATAATTTTACAGGAAGAGACCAGGTTTCTAAAATTGTAGTATGTTATAATTGCTCACTTGACACTTAAACGGTATTTCTACAACCGAACACAATGGCTATTTTCGGCATTTGGAAAAATTTGCAGGTGACATGACGAAGTGGCCATAAGCTTGGAAAAGAACTACACAGAAATTTTATTCCAATAAAAAAAAAACACAAAAAAAGCAAACAGCTACAAACATATAAAAGGAAATAAATCTACAAATATGTCTCCACTGAACCTAGAATTTTTAATATTAAGCGTATACAAACAATTTTTGAAGAAACTTATGCAAATGAAAGTTGGGCGGCAATGAAATTCAAAGATGTGTAAATAAAAAATGTTTTACATGCAAAATTTCGCAGTGAATTCTTTTTAATTTTTTGTCACACAACGCTTTGGGCGATTCTTGTCTACCTCTATTTACCTAAACAACAAAGGCAACAAAGAACATAATAAATGCATGACGGAATGCCAAAAGTACAATATTATTTACTTTCTTGGATTTTTTTAATTCAGATATTATCTATTCGTGTATATCTTCATTTGTGGGACTCAAAACAGTGGGAAGAAAATTTATTTTATTTGGCGGAATTTTTGTATTAATTTTTATTATTACAATGTTTAGTATTTCTTACATTAAGTAAGTTCATTTTTACTGCCTTTTTGGTTGCACTACAACTGCCTCAAACATTTTTGGTTCAAAATGTAATTAAATACTACAGTTTCCTTTAAAAAGTAATTTTGACGCAATATGCGGAGTACCAACACATATACACATATTCAAACAACAAATAAATGTAAATGCTAATACCCTGCTTAATACCACAAGTATGCGTTACATGCTACGCATTGTGTATGTTAAGAACAAATGAGAAAGCGAAAAGCTCAGCTGTCATCGGAGCAAACGCGAACAATGAAAAGAAGATGACTAATTGAAATTGTTGAAATTATTACATCGAAATGACAGCTGAGCTAAACCGATGAAGACAATGAGGCAGCAAACAATTAAATTTGCACGCGCTTATGTGAAAGACTTGTAAAATGTCAATCATTTCACTCAAATGTGCGTCAACAGCAGCCACTAAAAATCACAATAAAATCCGCAGCTTGCTCAATTTGCGGAGGATTTTTTGCACAAAAAGGATGTGTAGAAACGCACTGGCAACAATTTAATTATTTCAACGAACACACATTCACACTCCTCACACTCGTTTCTCTACTCCCGCTTTACTACCAAACATTGTGAAATTATATAACCAAATACATAATAATAATTTTAAGGCCAGTATAAATCTTCCTAATATACTTTTCAGCAGATTTTTCAACAAGGAAGGAGTGCCCCTAGATATGTAGATAGATTGTGACCTACTACACCCTCGTCTGTTGTCATAAAAGTTCATTTAACCCACTTGAATAAAACAGGCTTAGTAAAGTACTGGTTGTGATGTGTTCTCTCACTTTCTTATTTGTGCAGAGACACACGAGCCGCGGTCACAGAAATGACACAGATCTGTGGTACAGTAACCTAACTGTACAAACACCCTACCAGGTTGTTCAATAAGTTTTATCGTTTGATAAGAAAAACACATGTTTATGATTCAACATAATCTTTATTAATCAGTATAATCCCCGTGAACATGAATTGACTTGCTCCAACGATCCTCCAATCTGTTAATCCCATCCCTGAAGAGAGAATTCGGAATGTCTACAAAATACGCGTCAACAGCCGTTATGACCTCTTCATTTGATGAAGAACAGGTTCACACCACTCTTTAGCCTCTTGTTTTGATTCAAGATCATGGTGATAGACCCAAGTCTCATTCATAGTGAGGATACGACGCACAAAATTCAATTTATCCTTTTTAAAACGCTCCAAATGTTGCTGAGAATGTCGCATTCCAATGTGTTTTTGTTTCCATTGTTAGCAAATGCGGCACCCATTGTGCACACAGCTTTTTAGAATCCAAAATTTCACTTAAAATATGGCTCACACTGCTAATGAGATGTGTAGAGCCTCTACTAAATCTCTCTCAGTCAATCGACGATCTTCCAAAACCATATCCGGTATTTTGGCTATGATTTCTGGTGGTGCGCTTTTTATACGTCCTTCACGTGGATCGTCTTCAAGGCTTGTACGACCACGTTTATATTCAGCAACCCATCTTTCTACTGTTCTAATTGTAGATGAACAATCGTTATACGCTTTTAACATTCGTTCGTGAATTTCTTTTGGTTATGATGGTAAAATATATAAGAATTTTATTACTGCAAGCAACGCCCTTTCTTATCGAACGACAAAACTTATTGAACAACCTGGTAATTTCCAGTGACCTAAAATTTCACCAGTTGCCTTAGTCCGAGGGAAAATTACCAAATTACATCTATGCCCAGGGATCCATGATAATGATTTTTTTTTGTTTTGTGTGGCAACCTTATTAAGCAGTACCATCGTTGATTTGAATTCAAGTGACATATTGCCGAAAGTTACGCTTGACTAATACAGCTAATGACAATACGTTCCTTGTGAAATTTTTCTGTAGATATCTCCACATTTGTAAACAGCATAGACCTGAGCTTAAAAATATTTAGAAACCTGCTCATGGGTACTGACAGTTTGGTGCATGAACCTATTATCCGAACCCCAATTTTATCTGCAATTTTCGTTCCGCCTGTATAACATAACACGATGCTTCTGCGGATGTACACCTTGGAAATAGTTCTAGGGAAGAGTCCCTTCAGTAGATTCTCCCTAATGACACTATGTTTTTAAACGTTTACAACGCTGTAGGTGTGGAGGTAGCTTGGAAAGACCTCCATGGATCATATCCTTTTTCTAAGCCTCCAAAAGTGGTCGTTGGAAAAATATTTCCTTTAAATTAGAAGCCCAAGATGGAAATAAATGTTTTTTTAAAGGCTTCGAAGAGGTACACTACCTAATCGGTATCGTTGAAGCACTGTTTTATTACTATTTCCTTCAATACTTTTCAGCCTATGAATATGTATAGTAAAACAGCACAACATCAATATAACTACAAGAATTTGTCATTTGGAACTATAAATTTTTAATTACTTCCACCTCCGTACATTTATTAATACTGATTAAAAATGAATGAGTCCCATTAATCTCCAGCGAAATTTATTTTTAGCGTCCATTGCAATATTTAACGTGACAGTGAAAGTCAAAATATATTTATTGCCTATATTCGTTAAAAAAATATTTATAATACCTACGTACATTTATTGATAGCACGATTTTATGCCTCTTAACACAAGATTAATTTTATTTACTGCTTTCTCCCACGACTTTTCTTCACAGAAAAATAAAATTGGATAACATAGAACCAAACAAAATCTGCCTTTCACACATACTACCGAAATTTGTCGCAATTATCAATTCTGGTCACGACGCAAGCCCGACGAGAAACACACAACCAACCAAGCATTGAGTTTCGGCGCTCTAACGCTCCCACTATCACAAATATCTTTAGGCGTATTTTCGCATTACTTTGTGCCCAAATGCAAACAAAGCACCATCAAATACGAGGAATACACGAGTAAACGAAATATGCTGCACAATCAGAGCGTCGCGCCCACACTGAGTCCGACGGCGCCTGTTATGGTCGCGCTGACAACATCGTTCGTTGTACGCCCGACAATGGCAGTGCTACCGGGAGTCTGCCCGCCCAATTGGACCAGCAACAACACCTACGACTGTATTAACGCGACCATGGACAATGGTGTGGGCTTGGGAGGCACTAGCGCAAGCTTCACCGGATTCCCTGGACAAGATGGCGCAGCGGTGGGTTATGATGGAAATTACTCTTTGCCACGGGATGGTCTATTCGAATTTGAAATGGACCCATTGGAGCACGTTGTGTCAACCATTGTGCCCGTATTTTTCGGCATCATCGGCCTCGCGGGCCTTTTGGGAAATGCGCTCGTCATTTTAGGTGAGTACAATAATGTAAATCAAATGTGTGCCGCATACAATATGTGCGTACGTGTGTTGACTCACTGAATCTATTTGCTTGTGCTCATTTGGATAACTGACCTCGCAAACACTCATATTTATGTACCCATATGTTTGTATAGTTAACAAATGAGTGTAGGCAGTGGGTGTGCGAGATAACAGCTTAATGGATTTGTGGTTGCCAGCCCAAATCTAAAATCAGTGAAAAATATTGTTCCGCTCTGACTGTGTTAAATTTGTAAATTTCCGAAAAGGTTCATGATTTGCCATAATTCTAAGAGTTACTTTTATGTTGCAACCATAAAAGATCTGCGGTTTTTGCACGGCCATTATAGGAATCTCCAATGAAAATACAATATTAATGGATATAACTATTTAAAAAATTCACTTAATGAAAGGATAATCATTCTTAAATTGTTACTAAGGCGATTCTCTTGCTCTTCCAAAACACTTGCACGGTTTATGGATTCCAAAGTTGTCTACTCCAGCAATTGCGCAATAGCAAAACACACGTAAAATATCAAATTGTCTCAATTTCGATAAATACGTTATCTATTTTGTTGGTTACCAAAGGTTTAGGTGTATTTAGTCAATAGAATAATTTTATTATAGCTGACTTCGATTCCCATTTCTCTACCGATAACTTTCTTCTTGTCGAAGGTAAAAGCAACAACATCCAGTTCCCCATTGTCTATACCTTAAATCACAAATTATTCTCAAAAATTAAAAAGAAAATAAAAATGAAACTCCAGAACACGAACGAAAAATTACGCAAACTTACGTTCCGTAAAGAATGTGTTTGGGGCTTTCGCTCAACTTATGATCAGCATAAACGATCCACTGAGCGTACTATTCGCAACACCATCACCCACCTTGAGTCCAGCATTAATTACTGGATAATATTCGACAAAGTAGAACACGTCCAGCACGCAGTGAAGAAAATATAGCAACCTTAGCTGAGAGTGTACGCGAAGACCGTGGAGAGTCGATTCGGAGCCGTTCGCAGCAACTCGGACTGACGTATAGAATGACTTGGCGCGTTTTACATCGAGATCATAAATAGAAAGCATACAAAATAAAGCTTGTGCATGAACTGAAGCCGCTCGAATTTTCAAGCAACATTACTTCACTCTGTGAGCTCTAGAAAAGTTTCAAGAAGATTCGAGGTTTCCGAGCCAAATTTTTTTCAGCGATGAGGCCCACTTCTGGCTCGATGGGTATGGAAAAAAGCAAAATTGCAGTATTTGGGACAAAAAGCAACCTGAAGAGATTCAAAAGCTAGATGAGCCATCTAAAACGTAACCGCGGCCAACATTTGAAAGAGATAATTTTCAAAAAATAAATGATAAAGAATGTTTTTTTCGAATAATAATAAACATTCCCCATTTTTTCTTAAAAAAAATGTAGGGAAACACGAAATGGGTTGCCATCTACATATGTTAAATAAGAAAAAACATTATAAATAGCCAGTTAATAATGACTTTTAGTTTCAACGATCTCCGGTTAACCAGATGGAATCGATTCAAGTGAAGAAATTAACTATTCGCGAGTTACCATTCTTAAAAACGCCCACAACTTTTAATGTAGTGGATTCCAAATGAAGCTCTAATGGTCTGAATTGCCAACAAGCCTCTCAATGGAACGAGCTACCTCGGTGCAAAATGGTTTGGAATAACACAAAATTCCTATTGGCACTCGATATAAGAAACTGTAGGAATACGAACTGGGCACTTTCCTAGAACTGCAGGAAATACCTAGAGCAGGAAAACAATGGAGCATCTCTTGTGCACTCTTTCCGCATTGGCAAGACTACGCTGTAAGCATCTTGGTATGATACTCGGGAGGAGGTAAAGAGTCTTTTAAAATTCCCGTCCAGCGCAGGCATCCTAAAGAATAACTACTCCTCATGGACCTAGTAACTGAACTCCATCTAGTATAGTAAAGGGCCAAAAATGGTATATGCGTGACTCATTGGCCTACTGGATTAATCTAACCTAACCCTAGTTTCAGAACTCAAGTGAACTCTATGATATAAAAAGAATAAGAAAACGAAACGTTAAAGATTCGCAACGGAACTCTTGCAAATTAGTCTCAACCAAGCGTGTGCACTTCCAATATTTATTCCAACTTTTACCATTACATAGATTCCAATAAATCATTTAAAATGGTAAAATTTTAAAGAGCAACTTAAAAAGTATTATAAAATGAAACCAAATTATTATCCCTCGGTCTTTTAATTTCTTCCGTTCGCAATCAGCGTTACTCGGCAATGAATGTTGCAGTAAAATATGTGTAATAAAAGGGTGCTTACGTAAAACGCAGGTGTAAAACTGTAGCAAAAGTGTTCAGGGGTGTTCAGGCGTGTACAAGCGTGCCGACGTTGAGGGCTCTTCAAGTCTAGAATCTACAAGTACTCAGCTAAAATAGAAAGCATACTACGGCTTGAACAACTATCAGCATGTGTGCGGTATATGTATACTCATGAGCGCATATGTACATGCTTGAGTACGTGAACGGGCTAGTCAGGTGTCAGGCTGCAACAACCGCGCTTTGTTGAGCACCTACGTTATTTCGGAGGCAAGTGGGAAGTCAAGGCCATACAGTAGTAGTAGTATCTTTGCAATTTCCTTTTTTTTTGCAAACCACTTCATGCAATAGCCATTGTGTCTTGAAATTGCATGTACTACAACATGGTTTATCGACTAGCCTCGTACTTATCACAGTTGTTGTTTTCTTCCATTCAAGGCAAACTTTTGTTGTAATTGTATACTTACGTTCACACAAGTATATAAGTTTTATATGTACAATTGCAGCTTGAAAAGTCGCAAAATATACCAATCGAAAATTTGGTTCAGATGACTTCAAGGGAATTACCTTTAGAAAGGAACTCTTCATTCACCATAAAACTATATTTACTACAAAGAGAATAGATATTCAAGCATGTCATGTCACATTCAATTTTAGATCTTATTTAAGCGTCTCAGACTATCTTATCCTTATACCATTGTGTCAATGAGCCAAAGATGGATTTATGGTCACAAACCAGCACTTGCAATTCACACAGCAATTCCGAAAAGATGTAAGTGTAGCTACAAAGTCCATCAAATTTTTGCTAGGTTACTGAATTTTTTTCCTTTCCAAGGAGAAGCCTGGGTATAAATATTACTCAACGAAGGGCATTTAAAAACAATTCAGGAAAGTGCATTGCGTGGAATGAGTTTAGAAAGCCGGTGAAAGCCAAGGAAAGTTAGTAAATACAAGAGAGATCTCGCCAGAGCCATAGAGTTACTAGGAAATCCGCTACGGAACGCGGAGACCCAGTGAGAGCTCGGGGAAAGGAAAAATACCAATAAGAACTGACACGATAACACGATACAATGACAGCAAAGTAGGGTGAGCGAGAGCAGGTGATGGCCGGCAAAAAAAAAACAAAATAGAGCCAATGAGAAGGTCAGAGAGCCGGGCAGAGGCTATAAGGGCAATAGTAGCCACTGAAAGGCAATAAATGAAGGGTGGTGAGAGGCGAGAAGAAACACTATTTTTAAATTAGGATGCAAATTTACCAAATTCGAGCGCAGTGAAAGCGGAGAAGAGCCAGTCAAAACCGGGGAAACCCAGCGAGTTCAGTGAGATTCCATAACAGGTGATTTAAGTAAAGGTAGTTTTTAATATTCTAATACTTAATATTCGACCGAATAGACCACGTCCAGCATGCAGTGAAGAAAATGTAGCAGCCATAGCTGAGAGTGTACCCAAAGATCGTCGAGAGTTGATTCGGCGCCGTTCGCAGCAACTCGAACTGACGTATGGAAGGACTTGATGCATTTTACGTCAAGATCTTAAATTGAAAGCGTACAAAATACAGCTTGTTCAAGAACTGACGTCGCTCGACCTACCCAATCGACAGCGCTTCACTCTATAGGCTCCGGAAAAGTTCCAAGAAGATCCGCGGTTTCCGAACCAAGTTTGATTGAGCAATTAGACCCATTTCTGAAACAATGCGAATGTAAACCAGCAAAATTGCGCATTTGGGACGAAGATCAACCTGAACAGATTTAACAAAAAACAACGGTTTGGTGCGGTTTGTGGACCGGCCGAATCATCGATCCATACTTCTTCAAAAATGACATCAGTGAGAACGTAACCGTCAATGGCGACCGTTATCGGACCATGATAACCGATAACCGACTATTTGATACTTGAAATTAAAGCTCGTGACATTTGGTTTCAGCAAGACGGGACCACTTCCCACACATCGCATCAATCAATGGATTTATTGAGAGAATACGTTGGTGAGCAGATAAATTCACGTTTTGGGCCAATCGAAATTATAAACCGTTTCGGTTTCGTTTTCATGAAGCAGACTGTATGCTCTTGCATTTTCTACTGATACACGTATTTCATTTTGTTAAAATGATACAAGAATTTAAAACGGCACTTGCTTTTGCATTTTTTCTCACTTACATATAACACAAGTGGGGGTGTTTTTCCCATTTCTGCTGATGTTACAATTAAACACACACCTTGAAAAAGTTAGTGGTACATAGTGCACAAGTGTGTTAATATAAATGTTGAAGGACTTAGCCATGTACGAGTAGTTACTTTAACTTAAATGACTTACAACTTTGTTTTCATACTATCTAGTTCTACTAAGTTTCGGAAAAAAGTTCAAAGTAAATTGAGTTTTGTACTTCGGGATAACCAAAGAGTTGTAACAGATTGCTTTATTTTATATAATTTCGTCACATATCTGTAGAAATACTACATGCCATATATATAAAATTAATACATGCAGTACATAAAGACACATGGATTAATTTGTTTACATGCAACGAAAGATCTGTGGGATTTGTAAACCACAACTTTGACATGGCTTAGCTTGTTTTTCACTCATGTCCTCTTGATGAAACCGTTCGCCAATATACATATGTTCGTATATCGTTGTATGTTTGCATCATACTATATTTGCGTAACAGATTACAACAAAGCAAAAAGTTTAAATTCATGTCAAAAGTTGGTTGAAATGAGTAGGATTGTGTAGATGCGTTCGAGGACACAAATAAGCCCAAACAAAAACTGTCAACGCAAAAGTAAAGCAGGCGTTTCGTTCTCTCTAAGCACTCTTAAAAACTCGTCTGACTTTGTTTACAATGAAGCTGAAGATGTGTCACTCAACGCAGCATTTTTTATGGGCTCTCTACGAAAAAAATTAGCATTTGGTAAGGGGAAAAGTGGCTCCATTTCATCAAGTAGAGTGATCGTCTGGTAAATGGCACTTCGACTTAAAAATTCTAGTATTTACTGACGCGTGCAGACGTGTTTTTCCGGCTTCGGCATTGTTTCACAGACGTTCACTTTTCTTAGGCCCAAATGATCTTTCAAAATGGGTTTCACGCATCCTTCCGATATTCCAACGATGTCAGTAAGACCTCTGACTGTTAATCGTCGATTCTCAAGCACCAATTCCTTTATTTTTTTCTGTGACGTTTAGATCATCAGTTGATGTTGCTGGTGTTGATGAACTTTGAATAATTTGATTCATTTCATTTTGATCATCAGTTGATGTTGATGGTGTTGATGATCTTTGAATAATTTGAAATTTGATTTGGCATACAAAATTTAATGGAACTTCATTGTTGAATAATTTACTTATCGTAAAAATCTCCGAATGCACTTTATGTACTTCAGAAAGAAATAAGCCTAGTCTTAACTACATATTTAATTTAAGTGGAATAAACGGTCATTTGAGAAATGACGATAAGTGTCTCAAGACTATTGATTTACGAAATTGTTAATCACGACATCTTCCAAAAGAAGGGGCTATATACATAGAGTTTGGGAGTGTTTTTCGAAACGGTAAATTTTTTTTCTGTAAGTAAGTACTGTTAGTGAGATCAATGCTAAATCTCACGTCAAAATATTCATTAGTATTTGGGATACGCGTCGTTTTATGGAGCTCTAAAAGTGAATTCTTCGATTCTTACTATGTCTGAATTTATTGCACAAAGAAGTGCTACAATGTACCATCTCATACTGCATTGGTTATTCGTGATCATTTCGCCACATTTTCAACTAATATCGTGCCGCAACCACCGCTTTCGCCTAATTTGCCTTTGTGTAACTTCTGGCTATTCAGCAAATTCACATGATCACTCCAAGGACTCCGTTTTGTTTCAATTGAGGATATAAAAGCGGAATCGAAGAAGGCTCTGTTGACCATCACGACTGAGAATTTTTCCAAGTGCTATGATGACTGGAAAATTCGTTGGCATAAGTGTATTGCAGCGGGAGTGGATTACTTTGAAGGAGAAGAAATTGACAAAATTCCCTTTTCAATTTAATCACAGTAGTGTGTCATATACACAAAGTTTAAATTTTAGAATAATCTAAACCACAGCTAAACTGGATTCAAACGTATATCTTCTAGTCTTGTTGTATTAAAATCGGTGAAAGAAGTAGCAGATATAGCTGAATTTTGTCTCCTGACAGGTCCGAAATTTTTTTGATAAAAACCAAAATTGTATGTGAATTGTTGCATACGTAAGTTGCCTTTTATATTTCGGGATTAGAGAACAAAAACAAATTTTAATCTCTAAAATCGCTTTATAGTTTTTATAAAATATTCTTCATTTATATCTATTCACTTTTCCAATTTTCGAGCCACTTTCGCTGCTCTGATTGAGGTACCACCGAAACATGCCTTATAAATGTCGAAAAACGTGACCTCTTAGTTTATTTTTTATTCGTACTGGAATGAAAAGAATTCATTCGGTGCCAAGTCAAGACATTACAGTGTATTAATCATCAAATTGATGTTTCAAGTGCTTAAAAATGCAGCTGTTTCAGTCCGTGTTTGAGAGCTCGCATTGTCATTGTGAAGAATGAAACATCTTCGGCGGTTGGTTTACCAGATTTCTTGAAAGACATCCACTAACGCCCATAGTTATTTCAATCCCGATAGGTCACACGACGATGTTGCAATACCAGTTCGCGCACAGCAACAAGACATTGGACGACCTTCTCGAAATTCGTCTTATAGTGATCTAGGCTTCGATTGAATTCACCATACCATCGATACACACTTGCCCTTGATGAAGCTTCATCATCGAAAATTAAATTTAGTTCATCTATGCACTCTTGATGAGTTAATTCATATCTAAAGTTATAAAAAATAATCGCTCGAACATTTTCGCGATTTAATTCCATTTTTTGGCTGAGAAGAATATTTAAGTTATTGTAAACAACACAAATATTGCTTGTATGTCATAAGTTCTGAGTATTTATTACATCAAAAATGTCAAATTTTACCAAAAAAGTTGTGAGTTGCCACATTGCAACACTATGGTTGCCAGATCCCGAAAAATAAAAGCCAACCTTCGTAGTAATAACGATTGTAGAAGGTGACACTTCTCTTCCCTTGATTTAGACTTTTTTCTACTTTAAAACAAATCTCAGTAGAGTATATATACAACGTAAAATTAAAAATAATGCATTTCTAACCTAAACAACTAATAGGCTGAACAGTTATTGAATAAGTTTTCAAGTTATCTTATCTTTTTTTGACAGTGGTCGTCGCCAACCAGCAGATGCGCTCCACCACCAACCTGCTTATTATCAATCTAGCCATTTCCGATATACTCTTCGTGATTTTTTGTGTGCCCTTCACCGCAACTGATTATGTACTGCCCGAATGGCCATTCGGCAACTTGTGGTGCAAATTTGTGCAATACATGATTGTGGTCACCTGTCATGGCAGTGTCTACACGCTGGTGCTGATGTCTCTCGATCGTTTTTTGGCTGTCGTACATCCGGTCACGAGTATGTCCCTACGCACTGAACGCAATGCCATGCTGTGAGTACATACAATACTTAAAATAACCTACATATCGCTAATTGAACTTGGTATTAGGAGACAGAAAATGTCATTAACACATTTTTCTTTTTGCAGTGCCATCATTTGTGCTTGGGTGGCCATTGTGACATCGGCCATACCCGTGGCGTTATCGCACTCCGTTCAGCTATACTATTTCAAAGGACGTAATTACACAGCGTGTGTCTTTTCATCGCATGAGGGAATCTGGAATCTCGTTGCTTTTCAGGCAAGTGACACCATTTTATAACAAGCTACTTTTCACTCAACATGAAGAGAATCCTAACCATTATACTTGCGTTTGTGCAGGCTTTCAATGGTTAAGTTAGAAATAAGAGATGTAAGCTTTATTTCATTACTGAACAGCGCAAGCAAGAAACTTTTAACGGAATAAGCTTCATTTTACTCTATGAATTTTCTAAATAGTTGAAATTATGTATGCCATAGAATATTTCACCTACGAACATTCTATACTTCTAACCTATATCGGAATTACCCGTATCGTTGGTCTCAAAGTCCATATTCATTTCAGTTTGTAGATAATTCTTTCAAATGTAGGACCAGTGGTTGTGTTCTGCGTAGTTCAGGATGATAGTTTTCACGCATCTGAAAGAGATACCTGCCTCCCTATTCGTACATAGGTGACTAAAATATCGATCAA
The DNA here is from genome assembly GCF_024586455.1 of Bactrocera neohumeralis. Classification (NCBI taxonomy): domain Eukaryota; kingdom Metazoa; phylum Arthropoda; class Insecta; order Diptera; family Tephritidae; genus Bactrocera; species Bactrocera neohumeralis. The sequence continues at coordinate 21,501,114 of NC_065922.1, forward strand.
CCCAGCACAATGGAGCTAAAGAGAAAGAAGTTGTGCTCGGCAAATATCGTAGCACTTTTGAGAAAAATTCGAATAAACGTATGTATAATCAATGATGAACGACAACACGAAAAGGAACTGCCTCTATGCCGCTATGTTTGAACTTGGTAAGCTGACGTTGAGCAACACCAAATCTCCATCAGGATCGGGAAGGACCTCTCCGAGCCGTGCGGTACCAAACGAGGTTTCAGACAAGGCGACTCTCTTTCGTGTGACTAACTAAATAGAGAAGGTACCATCTTATATATTTATATCATTGGCTTCGAAGACCGCGCCGTTAGCTCTACTTTCTCCAGGCTAGATAAGAAAGCATATAGGCGTGGTTATAAACGAGGACACGACGACTTTTTGTTTGATGACAGAAGATCAAACAAACAGTCGTCGTAACTAACTTCGCAGTCGTAGATAATTTCGCCTATCTTGGAACCAGCAATCGAACGCAGAATACCTCTTGCCAACAGGTGATACTTTGAACTAAGTAGACAATTGAGAAGTAAAGTCCTCTCTCGACGATCAAAGACCAAACTCGACAGGTCTCTCATCATCACCGTCCTGGTATATCTTGCAGAGGAATGGACGATGACAACATCTGATGAGTCGACATTACGAGTTTTCGTGAGAAAGGTTCTGCGGAAGATTTATGGTCCTTTGCGCATTTTCCACGGCGAATACTGTATGAGGTATACGACAACATTGACATAGTTCAGCGAATTGAAAGACAATGCTGGCTAGGTCATGTTGTCCGAATGGAAGAAAACACTCCAGCTCTGAAAGTATTCGACGCAATATCCGCCAGAGAAAGCAGAGGGCGAGAAGCACCTCCACACCGTTGGAAAGACCAGGTGGAGAAGAAACTGGCTACACATGAAATCTCCAATTAACGTCAAACGGAGAAAATGAAGAACGACTGGCGCGCTGTTATAAACTCGACTATAACCGCGTAAGAGGTATTACGAATAAGTATATTGACTGAATTGCTAAGAGTACTTGCTACTTACTACTACTTAAAGGCACTTGCACAGCTGCGGCAGCCACTTGTATGTTGTATGCATTTATACGCATATACTATACAAGTACTTATGTATAAGGGGATTTGTGTCGATGGAGCATACTGTAAGCATCGTGGCATTATTTGCAGATTATTCACACAATTGTCATGCTGATTTCGAACTTCATAGAAGATCAGTAAATAATCTTACATATATATTGAAAGTATTGGCTTTTCATTGAATTGTGACGATTGCCGAAAGCACTTACAACTCTTAACGTAGAGCTTATTCGTGGTCGAGTTGACCCAATCATGCAGTTGTGTGTGAGACAAAACACTTTATGAATACTTGCGGACATAAGGGAAATTATTTAAATCGAATCACTATGATGGTAAGGGAAAATAGGAGAAAATGTAGCGGCCTATAAAATGAATGAGCGTTATCCCTAGTGTCAACAATCTGGCAACCTATGTCCTAAATAGTAACAGCCAAGGGGTGGCATCTACACAAGAGGAGTCGTCGAGTGGTGTCGGCTGCGGACACACGTTTCGCTGTTCGCTACTTTGTATTTATTATTTATATATCTTCTAAAAAACTTTGTAAAACTATCTTTTAAAAAAGATTAAATAAACTATTGGTGTGCTAAACTTAATTGGACTAATTACTAACTGAAAAGAGGTCTCCTGACACTAGTTATGTCTATGTGTAGTGAAAGAAATAGGTGCTTATGTCATCACTAAACGATTTTGGGTTTCCCTTTCTTATATTAAAGCCAATTTTTGAGCTTGAAATTATACATAACCTATTTTGGGACTAGTTAGTAGTAAGCCCATGTTAGTCGAACATAAAACAGTTAGAATTAGAGTTATACCAATGGTAATTGGCTACAACTCAACCAAGAATTCAAAAATAAGTCCCAGTTTAATTTATAAGTAAGCAAATGCTTACAGAAATATCTACAAACACGGTGCAAATACATTTGTAATGCTTTTTAAATGTTCATATTCTTCTTTGACAATTTATTTGTAACTTTGCCGGAAGCATACTTGCGGATTCGCTTTCATGTTTGCGAGCTAAACAAGCATCCGGTGCAAGGAAATAAAGCGCAGCGAGAATAATAAGACAAACATTCTAACTATTGCCGCCAGACGAGTGTTTGATGAGTATCAATAATAAAAATGGTAAAGTGCCTGACATACCGGATTATATATGTAGGTGTCATTACCCCAAAGCGAAATCAATTATTATTATATATAGATTATAACTAGTATAAACGGCCAGCTAGTGGACCCACTGCCTTTATAAACAGCCAACATCTTTATAGTACCTACTTGAGATGTCAAACGTCAAAATTTTTGCATGAAGTTATCAAGTTTTATACCAATCCCAAACACATATACTACTGTGTGGTTGAATTTCTTTCACAAGAAACACTTTCAAAGTGATTTTATTCAAGTCGCCATATTTTTAGTGAAAAACTTACTTAAGTATGCGAATCGGAAGGGTATACCATTCGGTAGCATACTGAAGTAAACTTTTCATTGGAATCTGATTTCTAAAAATCAGCATAAAAAGATCGGTTCTCTTTTAACAAATTTTGTTTAAGTCAATAAATTCTAGTTCTATACTTATATTTTCTCACCGACTAACTTATTGTTTCCTACGGGGAACTGCATTGCATCATCGATACTCAGACAACACACAATTCTATAAATACACGCTCAAACGCCTGAAGGACAGTCCAACAAATCTTCGTGAGCATTCAAGCATATTGAACGTCCGGTTGTCATAACCGTCAAACCAGTAAAAATGTCGAGATTTCCATTTTCAATACAGCTCCATGTGGTAGTATGTACATATGTATCGTCACATCTGTGTAGTTCTAATCGCCTTACTGAAACGTGATGCTGTACTGTCTTTACAATCTCCTAAATACACACATACACGCATCACTTCTACGAATATTTGGTTTTCCCCCCGATTGAGAACTCATCGAAGCATCGCGTCTTTTGCTCAGCAACCGTTCACTTTTAAAAGGGTGACACGCTTAATAAGCTATAAATTTTTGTAATACCACAATTTTTGACACTAGTACCTCCATCTCACTATTAAGCTGGAACTCAAGAGCATTGTCGACAACTCGCTGGCGCAATCGTGCACTCATCTGCTTGTAAATATAAAAATAATTATTTTTTTAGCATTTCCGACATTTAAAACACTTTTGAAATCATTGGACTCAAGTTATCGTAAGCAAAGGAATTGCCCGTCGAAAGAGTTTTATGTTTCTTCTGACCTGGCTTACACTGTCTGTATGTAATAATAACCTTTTGTTCTTTTTTGTTTTGTTGTGATGGCCTTGAACTTGCATTCTGTTTTCCTTTTTATCGTTGCCAAGTTTATATTATTTATTTGCTTAGGGAGTTGTCGCGTATATTTTAAAACTTTACGCTGCCAAGGAAGTGAAGTTCTTAGTATATACCACAAGTACGTTAAAATCAAATATGTTGAGTTAGTTTTGAATATTGAGCAGCGGAATAAGTTTTGGCCATATATGAACGGAACATTCATGATTTGCGACCGCTAATTAGTTTCTTTAGGATAGGATTGTTCCCACCCAACTTTATTCTTTTCTACTAAGTGAACTGGGTTTATACTCATGGTGTGCTTATTCCTTGTAATTAACTTATTAGATCTTATTCATATTAATGTCTTCATATTCCATTGGGAATAAATAAACTTATAAATTTATAGAGTCTGCGTGATATATATGAGCACATGCAACATGTAAATTAGCATGAAAGAGCTAACGAAGAATCCAAGGCTGGAGTATCATTTATGATTAAAAGATGAATCGACAAAGGCCCGATTTAGAGAAAGCAAAGGCATAGGATCTGGACTGGAGTCATGTGTAGAAGTTCACGCAAGTGAGGAAATTTCTCTGATCGCCATTCGCTTGGGAGCAGTTTGTTGATAATTCTTTCAAATGTAGGACCAGTGGTTGTGTTCTGCGTAGTTCAGGATGATAGATTTCACGTATATGCCACCCTCCCGTTTGTCAATTGCGTCCTACTCGTACATAGGTGACTAAGATATCGATCAACCCAACACAATGTAGCTAAAGAGGGCGGAAGTGCGACCGGTGCCGAAAAGAGGAAGAAGTTGTGCTCGGCAAATATCATAGAACTTTTAACCAACGGACATTATATAAAATATGTGTGTAATCAATGATGAATTAACTATTCAAATACGGTGGCGAAGGACTGATAAAGAAAATGCATCAGCTTTTTTGCAATTGCATGCGGCCTCACAATCTGCGCCAACTACTGTGTTATAAGCTTCCTCAACACCGCGTATAAGGTTCTATCGAGCACACTGTGTGAAAGACTGAATCGAACCGTCACCAAACTGATACCTTATAAGTGTGGCTTTAGACCTGGAAAATCTACAATCCACCAGATTTTTACCATGCTCTAAATCTTGAAAAGAACCCGTGACCTTCGTCGATTTTAAAGCCACCTTCGACAACACGAAAAGGAACTGCCTCTACGCCGCTATGTTTGAACTTGGTACCACGGCAAAGTATCCTCTGGGTAGCCAAAGAACATTCGTTTGAAGGCGAGCTAAAGTGAGAAGGCGAAACACCCCTTACATAGGGTTGTGCGCTATAACTCTATAAGCGACAGTGCAGCTTTATTTATTTATGTATATTATTAGGTGAGAATGAGATTGTGCTCCCTTGAACACTCGCTTTTCCAGGTTTAACTGTATTTAGCGAAAAAATTAGTAAGAAATTGTGAAAGTTAATTAATGTCAAAACCACTAACGGCTCATAATTTAAGAACTAAATAATTTACATTTCACAAAATATATCCACAGGATAACAAAATGGGTGTATTTTTTATTAATTTTTTTTTCTTTCCACTTAATTCCATTGGATTTTAGGTCATAATGCAATTAAGGAACTTCTTGCTGAGCTTTTCTAAGTGTTTATTCTCAAACTTTTCGCACTGAAAATATTTATTTGTATTCAACACTCGAGCATTTCATTTTCAAGTCATATATCCACATAATTGTATATTTGAATATACATATAAATGACAGCCAAATCCAATGAACTCTGAAAGTTATTAGCAAGCGTTGACAAAGGAAATAAGTTGGCATAACTTGCTTATTTATTGTTGACATTTATATATAACTGTCATTAATCCATATACTGGTAAACTCGCAAACATCTATGTACATTTACTTGTATTGGTATTTATCCGCGAATGTGTCGCTTATGAGTTTTCACTTTCAATTAACCCCAGAAGCCGACAATCATTTAAAAAGTCGTAAAAAGTTTTTGGAAATCAAAATTATTACTCGATTGTTCGGAAAGAGAGGGGAGTGTGCGCGATTGGAATGAAAATGAGAGCGAAAGTTGAAAGGGAATATGGTAGGACGAATTTTGAATTGATATAAGAATGAGTCATGCAACATCGTGCTAATGCCTCTAGCTAAGAAAACTTAACTTTCTAAAAAATTATAGAAAATATGTTGAATCGGTTTTTGAGAGCTACAAGAAGTTTTTCGATAGTAATGGAATTTTCGATAAGAGCGCTACAAAAGTTTTTTTTTTTTTTAATAAAACAAACACGGTTTGGAAAGTACATTCGATGCAATGGAGCAAGATTTCTTTTGCATGGCCACTACGGGCACGCTTGCAGAAGTCCAGACGCTGAACCCAATTTTCGACGGGTTTCGGCCGATACTGCTGCAAAATCACGTTCGATATTCGTAGGACGTTCATCAATCGTCGTTGGCTTGTTGGCATAGACCATAGACTTGTCGTAGCCCTACAGGAAATAGTACCGGTGCGGCCAATTGACTGAGCCATTTCGTGAGATGACACGTTCACCAAACTTGGATTTTACTAAATCGATTGTGACATTCGCTGTGTGGCTTGTGGCGCCGCTCTGTTGGAACCACATATTTTTTAAGTCCATGGAGTGATGAAATTCCGGATCATTTTCAAGTTGTTGCTCAGCCCAATTCACGAAAATACGATTGTTCTGGTGCTCAAGCGTCTTCAGTTCTTGCGTTAAATTCATCTTGCAAGGATGTAGGCCAAGATTTTTTCGCAAAATTCGGCACAACGACGTCACAGAGACGCCCAACGCTTGAGAACGACGTGTGAGAGACTGATTTGGGTCTTCCTCAATTGATGCACTATCTACTGCAATATTCTCGACACTATGGGCACTTCTTTGTCTCATTGGCACGAGAACATTTTGCACTATGTCTGTGGATTCAAATTTTTCCACTAGATGTTCAGTTGTTGATCTGACAGGATGATTATGACGACCATAAATTGAACGTAGCGCTCTTAAAGTAGTAATTTCGACAAGTTGTTGGATCGTATATCTTACCATGATGGAATGGTAAACCTAACAGAAGAGAAATGTCAAAAGAGCGGGAACAAATACGGCGACGTTTGCTGTCCCTATCGGTCTACTTTTGTAGCGTCACTATTGAAAAGCTCATTATTAAAGCGACTTTTGAAAGCCACAGGAAACTTTTCGATAGTAGAAGAACGTTCAGAAGTGTACCATTATCTACCGAGGGGCCATCAACATTCTGATAGTTAACTGTATCGCAAGTATTAATTTGTATGTACTGTAACTGTCACTTTCCATTTTATTTTTGCGTCACTATGCTTTGAGCCTAAAATTAAACTCATAAATTGAATATTTTTTCCTATCTGATTTGATACTATTTAGGAACTTATTTTTAAGCCCCAGAGGTCAGAAAATAAAATAGTAATAAAATTATCTTCCTGCCTTTAACTTATTTCAACTATTGTGTAAATTGCTGGCTCGGTCGCTCTTTTCAAGTGCACAGCAAATAGCAGATTTACGCGGGCCTATTTTCAATCTATTTTTTTTTGTTGGCTGTGTTTTTTTTTTGGAATAACAAGTCATCAGTGCTCATGTATCCATGTCCATTCACCCGCACTCCTTTATTTCGGTGCGTTAAACCCATGACTCTATTGGTCGAGTGTAAAGCAAGATTTATTTTTTTGGACTTACCATATTTAAATTGAATGTTTGATCGAATTTTGCAAGAGAGACTGTAGTCATTCAAACAGAAATAGGTTAATTCAAAAGCAGACACAAATGACTAAATAGAGTTCTTAAGGCGATATTCTGGTCTAGAAGCATGAATTTCAAGTAAGTTTTAAAGTGTCGTAAAAAAAAGGCAATTAATATTTTTACCATCCATTTTTTTATTAGTTATTTGTTAACTTTAGAAGAGTACAGAAAAAAATTAAAAACTAAAAAAAGTAAAAAAAATTCAAAAATTATGAGCTGACGAAGTGGGGGGTCTCTAAAAATTTCCACGTGACCATACCCATGATTTCAACCCTCCTAGTTATCTGAAACCAAAAAAAAAAGATTATTAATCTAGAATAATGTCGCAATGGCCGGAACTACGGATAGGTGGGGAAAAAAATTTTTCACAAAATGGCGACTGCCTGAAAAAAAAAGTTTTTTGGATCACTTTTTCTGACTATTTCGAATTTTTTAAAAGTAATAAAAAATAAAAATTTGGGGATGGGGCTAGTTCCAACCATAGGCAGGCTTATAAAGAAGGCTCTTTAAAAATTTCAAGAAAATCGGTCTAGTAGAACCTGAGAAATCGTGGGTATCGTTCCGAAAAAGTCAGTTTTGAGAAAAACGCGTTTAAAGTTTCGGGTAAAGTCTTTTGTTCGATTAGTTCCGTCCGAACCAGTTTGGATGCCGGGCCGAAAAATGCCTATAATGCCGAAAATAATTTCAATTTAAAAAAATCCTCTTGTACACATATTCTATTGAATAGTTAAACTTTGAAAATATAAAAAAAAATTTAGATTTTTTTAAATTTCTAGACCAGAATACCCCCTTAAACGAATAATGACCCCCTAGAGAGAGGTATACATAAAGAGCATGGTATCAAAACAATAAAACAGAATTTATAAACACCTAACGGGGTAATGAACCCGTTCAGTAAATCATAGATGGAGCTTTAATCAAAGCTTCTTTAAATTCCTCAATTGCAGTCCGTTTTCACTGGAAAAACTATTTCAATGGATTTGGATTTCATTAAAGAAATTAAGAGTTATGAATGGTATACTTTCTACTAACATAACATTTAACATTGTAGAAATATGTTTTCGAAAATTCTCTCGAGGCTCGAGGTGTTCCAAAATAAAAAAACTTTCAAGAATAGTCATAAAATAGAAGTTAAAAAGGAAAAGAAAACATTATGAAATATATATGTATATATCAGAGTTGAGTGTATGTACAGAATATGAACCCAATTTTACTACTTTTTCTTCCGCCTAGTCAACAATAGCAAAGATTAATTCCAAATAACTGTAAAATATTTATGGCTCTTCTCGTAAGTCGGACCATTAAAGTTTGGTGGCTTTTAAGGACAAACAAATAAATTCAGCCATAAAATTCCATGTAAAGTCAAATATAAGTAGAATAAAGCTAGCCAGCAATCGTCAGCATTTCGGATTCGAAAACAAAAATGACAATATCAAATTCAATGAATTGGAAAACGAAACTCCACGAAAGCCATAAAGGTGTGCTTAAAGTGCGAACGAGCAAGCGAAATGATGCTTACAACATCAGACGAGTGAAACAGAAATGCAAATGGAGCGGCACTTGCATCCATATTGGCCACGAATTGTCAAATAGAGGAGAAGGAGGCAGCATGTAAAAACACCTGTATGTTTCCACGTTATTATTGCTGACTTTGCAAGCGGACAAAGGTATTGTGAAACAATAAATTTTGCAGGCAGAAATAACAAGCGTATAGTCAGGTTGACTGTCATGGTAACTGTAAATAAATTGAGGTTGAAAATGTTATGGGAAATACTTTTCAAAAATTCAGATCAATTGGTGTATTGAAATTGCGAAATGTTTCCATTTTGATTAAATCTTGAAGGGAACTGTAGGTCCAAAAAAATCTAAGCTTAAAAGCAGTCTGCATCCCCTATATATGGTTTCGGGATTATGATATAGCTTTTTCCTCAAGAGAGTATGTATGATTACGCGACCTTTTTAAGGTCTTTCTAAAAGGAATAGTAACTTTGTCGTGTTAATTTTATATATGGGACACAACTTTCTCCCAAAGACCGCACCAAGTATGATGCGATAATCTTGGACAGCAAACTGCTGTGGAAGCAAACTGTGGAAGAAAAAGTGAAAAAGTCTAGCAATGCTTTATATGCTCAACACAACCTGAGTAAAACCAATTCTGCTTTACGGTGCAGTAATAAGGTAGACGGGCTCCAAAATCCATCTACCGGAAGCCAATAGGAAGAGTTCAGAGGCTCGCTGCGCTGTGCATAACCTGTCCTTTACGAACAATTTCAACGGCGGCTCTTGAACCGGTACTAAACCCGCCACCTCTTCGCTGAAAAATGCTCAGCAAACGACTGCGGGCTGCAGGAGAATTCACATGTAGAACCCACTTTTCATCTGGGAAAGAAGGTTCAAAGTAAAAATAGAAAAAATGGTTGGCGTAAAGGTATTTTAACTGCGCGCAACACTCTAAACATTTATACCGGTGGCTCAAAAATGGACTACAGTGAAGAGTTAGACATAAGGCAGAAAGGCCTGACGACTGCAGTTATTTTAAGCTAAAAACTTTGCTATTGCGAAAGCCGCGGAGATGGCTTCTAATGTACCTGCAGGCAATTCCAGAGTTAACTGTTGGCGAAACACGCCTGCAAAATAGGGCTGATAGATCGAGAAGACTGCCGGAAATGTCTACAGCAAGGTACCAGGGGAAAAATGGAGCATAGAGTGTGCAGGAGCTCTTCCCGCATTGGCAAGCATCTGGGTTAAACACGGTATGATACACTGGAGTAGGTATCGATAGCGAGGTCACGAAGTACTTTGGAATTCACGTCACCCGCAGGCATCCTAAAATATGACTACTCCTCAAGGACCTAGTAACTGAACTAGATTTGGTATCGGAAAGAACCAAAACTGGTCTATGCGTAGCTCATTGGCCTACCACGCTAACCAAACCTAACCTGACCTTTATATGTAGTTTGTTCAAAGCCCATTAACTTTTTGGTACTAAAGAACTGCCATTTCTCAGATTATTTACTACCTAAAATCATTCGTACACAACAAAATATTTATTAATTATTGGAATGATATAAAAAATAAATTTACTACGGTTACAATATATACAATAAACACTAGAGCCAATCGCATCGAAGAACTTTGATCTACGAAGCATGACAGCTTAATTTAACACTGTGCAATTTGTGTGTTGCCTTTATTGAATTAAATTGGATTACGTCAGATTTGTCAGGGCGTTTGAATGCTGCGTTAATTACACAACAGTTAGCTGTTAACTAATAAATGAGCGTGCAAATGACGGGCAATAAAAGTGGCTGGCGATTAACTAGAACAACAACTTAGAACTTATATATATGTAGATGTCTGTGTATACGTAATCTTCAAAGCTTCCAAGCGATAAAATGTCTGGCTATCAATTTACAATACAAACACATAATGGAATGAATAAATGAATGAGCTTCCGGGAATTTGCCATGAACATTTATGTATCATGGACAAAAGTACTAATTTATGTTGGTGTATATATTGAGTAGTCGAAAAAGTATTTTCGTATTTCTAACCAAACTTTGACCTATTTTTTTTTTATATTTATAGTAAACTTTAATGAATCAAATATATATTATTATGGTCGACTACTTTCTGTCATTTTTCCGCTAAAGACATTATTCCATCAGTGTAAAACTTTTCTGGTTTCTCGGCGAAAAACTGCAACAAGTAATCTCCACAGGCTTCTCTTGAAGCCAACTTTACTCCAATAAGGGAGTTTTGTATTGACCGAAACCAATGGTAGTCCGATGATGCAAGGTCACGACAATGGTGGATACATCAAAACCTCCCAGGCAAGCCCGAGTCATCAAAGATTTGTGTGGTCTAGCGTTGTCCTGATTGAATTGTCCTTTCTGTTGATCAGTTCTGGCCGTTTTTTTCGATTGCTTGCTTCAATCTCATTAGCTGTTGACAGTAAAATGTAGAATCAATCGTTCGAGCAGGCTGGAGCAGCTCATAGTGGATGTTTCCTTTTCAATCCCACCAAGCACTCAGCAAAAGCTCTCGAGACGTCAATTCTGACTTTGAGACCATTTGTTGAGTTTCACCACGCTTGAACCATGATCTTTTTCGATGCCTTATATAACGGTTTTGATCAATACTTTCCAAATTTTCATTGACTTTTTCAACGATTTGTCGACCAGAACGAGATGCATCTTTCACATCGAAATTTATAGAACGGAAGCAAGCAAACCACTGTTGTGCTACACGAACTTATACAGCATCGTCTCGGTAAACTGCACAAATTTCATTGGTGGCTGCATAACATTCTTCTCTTCTTCTCTTTTTTATAAAAAAATTTCAAAATATAGCGAATTTTTTCATTACTTTCACTCATTTTTGATTAGCTGTAACTTTTTTTTCAACTTCTTCGAATTTAATTTTTTTTGTGGTTAAATTAAAGCTGACCTTTCTAACAATATATGGTATGACACAATGTGATTGGTACCACTAGAGATATACGAAAAGATCTCGACTACTCAATAGTTTATAGAATTAATTATATGACAAATTTACTTAATAATATTTAATTGAAGTATGTACTTATAAATTATTTTATGTAAGAAACATGTTTCTTCAGCAAATGTCTTTCATAGAAGATACATATTTTCCACTTTTGCAGGTCTCTTTTGCCGCTTCATCATACGTTACACCACTAACGCTGATCTTCTTCTTGTACATGTGTATGCTGGCACGCCTATGGAAGAGCGCGCCCGGCTGTAAGCCATCGGCAGAATCAAGGTAAGCAAGCCAAAAAAAAGTAAATCAATGAAAGCTGAGCTTTTGAGTAGCATGCTTTAATTACAAATACACATTCGTGCACACACATACATAAATCGGATTGCGAAGAGAAGTTATAAGCAAAAGTTACACAAGAAGATTCTTAACTCATTCAGTCATTCCATATTACATACATTTAGTCCTTCGCGTCGGTATGTCCGCGGTAGACTGACATTCAGGTGAAACGTGCCTACGCATCAAATTAAATTACATAACTACTGATGTGCAAATATTCGTATAGCATGTAAGCATATATAACATCATTAATCGGTAGGTAATTACTACGCGTTTCGCTTAAATTCCATCAACCCAACGGTATTTGTGCATAAGAAATCCGCGAAAATGTTGCGCGCTCATGATTGCAACGGAAAATTTAATTATAGAATTGTTAAAATCATTCGCCTTACAGTTTATCGGCGCTGCTTGAACTGAGCGAAAAATTTGTTGGTCCATCCTACACTTTTCCAGCTTTAAATATTTAATTGTATAAGTATCAGTTTTTTTATGTGCGAAATGCAACTTTCGAACCAAGTTTATCGGTAAAAGTAGTTTTATGCACTGAAGCATTATTACATTTAGTTAAAGAAGTGATTTTTGCTATGTAGTAACTCAAGTGTATTGATTGAAACGCATGAATAATATAGATCAGATTTTAGCAGTAAAATTCTAAAAGCTTCGGGAAGTTTTCAAAATTATACCTTTTTGAGATATTCCACTTCATGCAACTCGCTATATTAAGCTTACTTACAAAGTCAGCGAACCAAAAAGGTTTCAAAGGGGAAAACAGAGTAAATCAAAAGAAAAACAAATAAACTGAATAAAAATGAGAAGTTAAAGCATAAGAGGATTACGAGAAGAACATTGAACAACAAAGGTATTATACTGCTGTGATCAAATTGAAAGGTGAATTTTATCCATTTCATCTCCTTCAAAGTAGTCCCCACCCGCTGCAATACACTTATGCCAACGAATTTTCCAGTCATCATAACACTTGAAAAAATCCTCCGTCGTGTTGGCCATCAAAGCCTTCTTCGATTCTGCTTTTATATCCTTAATTGAGCCAAAACGGTGTCCTAGGAGTGGTCATGCGGATTTGCTGAATAGCCAGAAGTTACATGAAGGTAAATCAGGCGAAAGCGGTGGTTGCGGCACGATATTAGTTGAAAATGTCGCGAAATGATCACGAATAACCAATACAGTATGAGATGGTGCATTAGCGCACTTCTCTGGTCAATAAATTCAGACATAGTAAAAATCGAAGAAATCACTTTTAGAGCATCAAAAAACGACGCGTATCTCAAATACTAATGAATATTTTGACGTGATATTGGAAAAAAGTATAAATAAAACTTCACCTTTCAATTTGATCACAATAGTATAGACAGAAAAAAAAAACACAAAAAATTACTGAACAAGAAAGTGGAAAACAGTGATGAAAGAATAATAGTTAAGAGAATGAAAAAGTGAAAAAAAAACAAAGGTACATTAGTGCAGAGAAAGGAAACGAAAGTTACAGTAAAGCTATAAAAATGTCAAGAAAAAAGAAACGCGGAAAATGGCGAATGCTTAAATGTTTTGAGCAAGTTTTTGTAAGAGTTTTGTTAAAACGTGGCTGTTTTTAGCACTTAAGATCAAATTTGACTTGGACTCGGATAAACATTTTTTGCTAGATTATAATAACCTTTTTTCTATACAACAACTTGTATGTCAATTAGTTAGCTGGGTTTTTTATATTTATATTGTGTGTGGCGAATATGGTGACTGAGCAATGACTCTGGTTTCGTTTTCCACCAAAAATTCAGTCGTTTGATATGAACCTGTCGTTGACACGCTTCATACCCAAAATATTTAATACCAAAATACTTTTTTCATGGACATAAGTACTACGATGAGCAAAACATAGTAAGACTTTGTTCATCATTTTAAAATTTTTAATTTATTCTATAAATTTTACGTCGTCCGTCTCAAAGTAATCCCCTTTGGCCCCATTACACTTGGGCCAACTTTTAAATTTTCGGAATAGCCTTCAGTGCGCGTAATGATTCACTTTTTATGTTTTCAGTTGACTCAAAACGGTTTCTTCGGAGCGGTCGTTTTAGTTTGCTGAATAACCAGAAGTCTCACGGAGCTTAATCAGGTGAAAACGGTGGTCATTTGGTTGAAAATTTGGCAAAAAACTTAAGAAGAATCATTGCAGTATGCAATGGTGCATTATCGTGGTGCAAAAACAAAGGTTCTAGATCCATAATTCTGACCTCTTTTTACGAATAGCTTCGCACAAAAGACGCACAACACTCAAATAGTATTCTTTGCTGACAGTTTGGCCGGTCGGAAGAGTGCAACACACCGAGTTAATCGAAAAAATTGTCCACAAAACCTTGATTTTTAATCTGCTTTAACGTATTTTTTTGGCTTCGGCTAACTTTTGTCATGAAATTCGGTCGATTGATCGTCTGTTCCCGGATCGTAAGCATAGATCCAATAATCATCGCTAATAAGAATATGTTTCACGCCACGTCATAATATGTACACATAATATGTATGTTAACGCCACGCTGTTTTCAGGTTTTCGCGCGAAATTTAAATTAAAATGTCTTATAATTTTTTGTCACAGTAGTATGTCACATATTAATTGACATATGAAAATCAAATTTATACGATCCTAAAAAAAGGATGTACCCATCTAGAAAAAAATGTTTATCAATTCAATTTGCACGCGCAGTTTAAATGGACCCATCTGAATCAAGTTTAATCTTGAATGTACTTAGCCAACTTACTGCACTTGTAGTTCTTGTCACTTAAGAAGGGATTACATACCCAATTATATAAAAACTCCCAGTGGCATCATAAGTCCTAAGGAAGAAAATGTCAACAACTTTCTACGATGAATAGGTATTGGAGACACAAAGAACACCAACAACTAAACACATAGCTTTCACATTTATTAAAAATTATAGTGGTCATCTCTGGAATGGTTATTTATGGTTTCCATACGACCATTCATTGGCTGAACTCAAAGTTTTGTGTTTTCAAAAACTTTTTCTCCTTTTCTGTTATTGAAATATTTTCTATCCATTTTCTTTTACAGGAAGGGCAAGCGGCGTGTAACACGGATGGTCGTTGTGGTTGTGTGCGCATTTGCCATATGCTGGCTACCAATACATGTAAGTTCCAAATAAATCCATAGCATAGTTGTTTTTATACACCCTGAAGATAAAACTCTTAGATGCACTATCATTTGTATTCTAATATAAACGTTTTTTGCGGTATAAAGGGCTTAATACTCGTACTAAATTGAGGACATGATTTTATAAATCTTTCATTCTAAAGGGGAAAATTATAACCGACGATATTCAAAGCATGTTTGGAAGAAGGCGAGACGGAAAAATCTGAACAGTTTTTCTCAAATCTGCAGCTTTCTTTCGCTGGACTGAAGTCGAAATATTTTTTATCTTAGACTAAGACGGAATATCAGACGAATTAGCCTGATTAAATTACCGGTTTCTTCCACTATCTATTATAAAGTATTGACACCAATTCCGGAATCAGATTGCAATAGCTATGAAATTAGTATTTATCTCCCTATAATTTGATTCCTGGCTTCAAAATTTGATTTATCGTGAGCTAGAAAACAAATTACCAACAAAAAAGTGATGAAAATGTGATTGCGTATTCTGTAAGAATAGGTTATAAAATCAGAAAACAATAAAATTGAAGATTTGTTGGTGATTATACTTGCTTATATCATTCTCTCCTAGAATTGTTCAGACCTTGCAAGACACTGTCCTAAATACATTTTGCAATTTCCAATATATCAAACAGCAAATAGTTATCGTTACTTTATAATTTTCCATTGAGTCTAGCGCACTTTTAATAAGGTTAGCGGTCTCCACCTAATCTATATCAGAGCTATATTTTTGCATTATATTACATTATATTATTATATTATATATATTATTATATAAAACTATGTACAGGATATAACTTGATATCCAACACTAAAGCATTTACACTAACCAATTTAAACGCGTCATATCATAAATATTCCAGTACTCAAATTATAAACTTTTATGCCATACGCACTTCTCAAATACATATAGTATATACCCAAGTACACATATGCTATTTTTATACGCATATAAATCAAAAGACTTCGAAGAACACGTAAATACATCTACTTGGACCTTTATGTAAATACACACTGCAGAACTCTCGACAACTGCTCATAATAAATATTAATATTTTCTGAAGTTTCGTTTGACTTTCCCTCTTTACAAGCGCAATATTACTGCGAGCTAACGTTTCACTTAGAGAAAGGCTATAAAGTATGAAATTGAATGAAATCACTCAATAAATCACATGCGTAGCTCATGTGGCTAGCCGTACGACATGGCGTATGAGTGATATTAAAGTCAACATAACAATACGAAAAACTTTTTACATGTGTTTGCGTGTGTAAGTGGGAATGTTGTAAAGCTTTCACATTTTTGCCGTCAATAGTCATACATATTTATACACAAATATACATGCGGTATTTGCCAGGACTCAAAGCCAACCTTATATTAAATTTTTCTTTAATTAAAACAGTGAAAAATCACGAAAATATATTCTGAAAGAGACAAAGGAAGAAAGTTGCGCACAATTGAGAGCCAAAGGGTCTCCAGTACAAAAAAAAAGGTTTCATTTGATTTACAATGATAGATGCAATTTTTGCTGGGAACGATAGAGCTTGCCCAACAAGAAATAAAATATAGTGGAAATTATTGAGCCGCTTGATCAATGAAGCTTTGCGAACTGCTCCTCAAAACTGCTCAAGCTGAACGGGAGCCATCAATATATTGACTTGTATTATATCGTATAAGACACTTTTGCTCTTCTACGTAGCCTCGATGGAAGCTTTTCGCATACTTCCATGAAAATGTTTGAAAAATCTATAAATTTTTGACTATCTTGAGGCAGAGGCATAAGGGAAAATCTTTTTGGAGAAGAATTTAGTTGAAAATGTATTTTAAAGTTACATAATATTAATTTCCCACAGGGTACATTTACAGTGTTTGCATGATAAAAATGTCGCATTGGGACATATGTTTGCAAATATTTATGCATGGAGTAAGAGTACAATGGAAACATATTTTGTAAACAAACAAGAAGTGTAATATGGGTGCATATATTGTAGTACTTGCATATATATTTTTCGGTTCGTCTGGTCATGCTACTGGCAAAACATAAATACTGTTCTTAAGTAAATACACATATATATATATATATATATATAGGTATGCAGACCAAAAGCTCAACAATGCTGACTTCAAGCAGTTATTAAATTTAGGTGTGTATGTAAATGAAGATAGATTTCTATGTACTATATACTGTTCGTCTGTATCTCTCTGCAAGTGAAATAAGCTTGGATCAGCTAAAAGTACATACTAAAATTTTATTTTTTATTTTTGTTTCATATAAATAAATATTTTCTAAAATTCGAATTTTGCGAAAAAATGGAAAAAATTCCTTAGTTTTAGTTCATATGACCTCGACTGAAAGACTTTTAAGAAATGTAATGACATACATACGAATTTTCATAAAATAATAAAAAACCTTTAGTGCACACAAAAATGTGAATGTGCAGCATAAATAAAAATGTCTCGAAATTGAGAAAATACGATAAATTGGATATACATAGATAAATACATAGCAGAGCATGCTTCTTGTTCTAGAAGTAGAAAACAATACAACTACTAACTTTCAATTAAGTTCGAGAGATTCAATTTCATATTGCCATGCAGACGAATATGCTAGCACCTCCAATCAACTTCAAGAAGTTCTAAAGAGTTAATTTTGAGAAAATATTAAAAAAAAAAACAGACAAAATGTTAACACCGAAGCTATGATAATCCTCATAAGTATAAAAGATCTCTTGCAAGAGACCTTCGATTGGTCAGTTTTTATGACAGCTATATGCTATAGTTGTCCCATCTGAACAATTTATTCGGAGATTGCATTATTGCCGAAGACAAAAAAAGCGTGTTAAATTTCGTGAAGACACCTCGTCAAATAAAAAAGTTTTCCATGCAAGCACTTTATTCCCATCGTTCAGTTTGTATGGCAGCCATATGCTACAGAGTTTCGATATCGGCGATTCCGACAAATGAGCAACTTCTTGGGGAGAAAAGGTCGTACGTAAAATGTTTGGTCGATATCTCCAAAACCGAGGGACTGTCGCATATATACAGACGGACAGACAGACGTACATCTTTAAATTGACTCAGCTCATCATGCTGATCATAGGATATCCGACGTTTCCTTCTCGGTGTTCTCTGTTTCAACTTGCAAGAAAGAAAGCCAGGGAAATACCATAAGGTGCAAACCGTAAACCAGGTATATACATACATCATACACTGACCGATATATTCCACATCAGGTTAACTCGAAAAACGAAAATCAGTATACTACTGTGATCAAATTGAAAGGTAAATTTTGTCCATTTTATCTCCTTCAAAGTAATCCCCTCCCGCTGCAATACCCTTATGAAAACGAATTTTCCAGGCATCATAGCACTTGGAAAAATCCTCCGTCGTGATGGCCATCAGAGCCTTCTTCCTTTTAGCTTTTATATCCTCAATTGAGTCAAAACAGTGTCCTCGGAGTGGTCATGCGAATTTGCTGAATAGCCAGAAGTTACATGAAGGTAAATCAATCGAATGCGATGGTTGCGGCACGATATTAATTGAAAATGTGGCGAAATGATCAGGAATAACCAATGCAGTATGAGATGGTGCATTAGCGCACTTCTCTGGTCAATAAATTCAGACATAGTAAAAATCGAAGAAATCACTTTTAGAGCATCACAAAATGACACGTATCTCAAATACTTATGAATATTTTGAAGCGAAATTTAGCATAGATTTAGTCACCAACAATACTAGCAACTTACAAAAAAAAATTTCCGATTCGAAAAACTCGCGAAGTATAAATTAAAAACAATTTCTCCTTTCAATGATCACAGTAGCATATATGTATGTATATCTGTGATAGCAAGAAGCAGAGTGATTATCAAACACTGCAACCTCACTCACTTCATCTTAAAGTTTGTTTTCCCCTACTCTTTTTTGAGAAAAATATTGCTTTTATCCTCAGACTTCGCCCCTTATAGCCCTGACAAACGTCAGCGCTAATTTGCATTAGCGGGCTTAATTTAAATCGACTTGCGCATTTGACCCATGTTAATGCAAGTTAGTAATGCACAAATATTTCGTGCATTTAGCTGAATTTACTAAATTTAAGGAGGCAACACTGCACAAAAATGGTGAGTTTTTGCTATTGTTTGACAGATGTCGCTTGAAATCTGCCGCCTATTTTGTGTTTAAAGCATCAGATGTAAACAGTTTTTAATTGCACTTTTTTGTCTTTTAACGTATTTAATAATAAACGAATTTTTTCGTTAAATTCATACTGATTTTCTAAAATTGCCATTAATAATTTCCTCTTAACCATTTTTATTTCCCTTTTTTTTTAATGAATAAACAAATCTCACAATCAGCTGTCTAAATGCACAATTCTGCCGTCTGTTACCATAAAATTTCAATGCGCATTAGCATTTCTTAATGCGCATTAATTTCGCGAGTCTGTCAGGGCTATTAGTCTTTACATAGCTTAATAGCCCTGACAGACGACAGCGCTAATATGCGTTAGCGGGCTTAAGTTACATTTATTTGCGCATTTGACCCATGTGAATGCAAGTTTGTAATGCACAAGAATTTCGTGCATTTGGCTGAATTTAGTAGGCAACATTGGTTAAAAATGACAGATTTTTGCTATTGTTTGACAGATGTCGCTTGAAATCTGCCGCCTTGTTTGCGTTCACAGCCAGAGGTAAACAGTTTTATATTGCTAATTAAATTATGTGTAAGTATATTAACAAAAACAAATTTTAGAATTTTTAGATGGCAGAAAATAAACAACGTACAGTTTGCTATCCATTTTCCAATATTCTTCAATTTTTTCACACACTTTCATTTCACTTTTTGTTTTAATAAATAAACTAATTTCACTATCAGCTGTCCAAATGCACAAGTGTGCCATCTGTCACCATAAAATTTCAATGCGCATTAGCGTTGCTTCTTCTTCTTCTTCTTAATTGGCGTAGACACCGCTTACGCGATTATAGCCGAGTTAACAACAGCGCGCCAGTCGTTTCTTCTTTTGCTGCGTGGCGCCAATTGGATATTCCAATCGAAGCCAGGTCCTTCTCCACTTGATCCTTCCAACGGAGTGGAGGCCTTCCTCTTCCTCTACTTCCCCGGCGGGTACTGCGTCGAATACTTTCAGAGCTGGAGGTTTTCATCCATCCGGACAACATGACCTAGCCAGCGTAGCCGCTGTCTTTTAATTCGCTGAACTATGTCAATGTCGTCATATATCTCGTACAGCTCATCGTTCCATCGGATGCGATATTTGCCGTGGCCAATGCGCAAAGGACCATAAATCTTTCGCAGAATTTTTCTCTCGAAAACTCGTAACGTCGACTCATCGGTTGCTGTCATCGCCCAAGCCTCTGCACCATATAGCAGGACGGGCATTATGAGCGACTTATAGAGTTTAGCTTTTGTTCGTCGAGAGAGGACTTTACTTTTCAATTGCCTACTCAGTCCGAAGTAGCACCTGTTGGCAAGAGCAATCCTGCGTTGGATTTCCAGGCTGACATTATTAGTGGTGTTAATGCTGGTTCCTAAATAGACGAAATTATCTACAACTTCAAAGTTATGACTGTCAACAGTGACGTGAGAGCCAAGTCGCGAGTGCGACGACTGTTTGTTTGATGACAGGAGATATTTTGTTTTGCCCTCGTTCACTACCAGACCCATTTTCTGTGCTTCCTTGTCCAGCCTAGAGAAAGCAGAACTAACGGCGCGGGTGTTGAGGCCGATGATATCAATATCGTCGGCATACGCCAACAGCTGTACACTCTTATAGAAGATGGTACCTTCTCTGTTTAGTTCTGCAGCTCGAACTATTTTCTCCAGGAGCAGGTTGAAGAAGTCGCACGATAGGGAGTCGCCTTGTCTGAAACCTCGTTTGGTATCGAACGGCTCGGAGAGGTCCTTCCCGATCCTGACGGAGCTTTTCATGTTGTTCAACGTCAGTTTACACAGCCGTATTAGTTTTGCGGGGATACCAAATTCAGACATCGCGGCATAAAGGCAGCTCCTTTTCGTGCTGTCGAAAGCAGCTTTGAAATCAACGAAGAGGTGGTGTGTGTCGATTCTCCTTTCACGGGTCTTTTCCAAGATTTGGCGCATGGTGAATATCTGGTCGGTTGTTGATTTTCCAGGTCTGAAGCCACACTGATAAGGTCCAATCAGTTTGTTGACGGTGGGCTTTAATCTTTCACACACAATACGCTCGATAGAACCTTATATGCGATGTTGAGGAGGCTAATTCCACGGTAGTTGGCGCAGATTGTGGGGTCTCCTTTTTTATGGATTGGGCATAGCACACTTAAATTCCAATCGTTGGGCATGCTCTCGTCCGACCATATTTTACAAAGAAGCTCATGCATGCCCCCTATTAGTTCTTCGCCGCCGCTTTGTTGTTCTTGAGGCGGTCAATTGCTATTCGAAGTTCTTCATGGTCGGGTAATGGAACGTCTGCTCCATCGTCATCGATTGGGGAATCGGGTTCTCCTTCTCCTGGTGTTGTGCGTTCACTGCCATTCAGCAGGCTGGAGAAGTGTTCCCTCCATAATTTAACTATGCTCTGGGCATCAGTGACTAGATCACCTTTGGGGGTTCTACAAGAGAGCGTTGCTCAAGGCGAATTAATTTTGCTCGTCTGTCAGGGCTATAAGAAGTCCAACCGATCTCAAAATCTCACATTTTTTTTTCATTTTCCTTTCATTCCCACAAACACAATTTAAATTTAGTCAAATTGCTATATTTTTTTTAAATATAAGACTAAATGCTTTCGTAGCAAACCGTGTAATTGGGTTAAAGTAGATATAAATATTTCTGGCCAATTACGTGGCAATGTTTATTTGGAAATATTTATTTTTATACTCTCGCAACAAAGTTGCTAAGGAGAGTATTATAGTTTTGTTCACATAACGGTTGTTTGTAAATCCTAAAACTAAAAGAGTCAGATATAGGGTTATATATACCAAAGTGATCAGGGTGACGAGTAGAGTTGAAATCCAGATGTCTGTCTGTCCGTCCGTCCGTGCAAACTGTAACTTGAGTAAAAATTGAGATATCATGATGAAACTTGGTACATGTATTTCTTGGCTCCATAAGAAGGTTAAGTTCGAAGATGGGCAAAATTGGCCCACTTCCACGCCCACAAATTGGCGGAAACCGAAAACCTATAAAGTGTCATAACTAAGCCATAAATAAAGTCTCTTTGGTGAAATTTGGCACAAAGGATCGCCTTAGGGAGGGGCATATTTGGACGTAATCTTTTTGGAAAAGTGGGCGTGGCCCCGCCCCCTACTAAGTTTTTTGTACATATCGCGGAAACTACTATAGCTATGTCAACCAAACTCTATAGAGTCGTTTCCTTCAGGCATTTCCATATACAGTTCAAAAATGGAGGAAATCGGATAATAGCCACGCCCACCTCCCATACAAAGGTTATGTTGAAAATCACTAAAACCGACTAACAAAAAACGTCAGAAACATTAAATTTTACGGAAGAAATGGCAGAAGGAAGCTACACCCAGGTTTTTTTTAAAAATTGAAAATGGGCGTGGCGTTGCCCACTTATGGACCAAAAACCATATCTCAGGAACTACTAAAGCGATTTCAATGAAATTCGGTATATAATATTTTCTTAACGCCCTGATGACACGTACGAAATATGGGTGAAATCGGTTCACAACCACGCCTTCTGCCAATATAACGCTATTTTGAATTCCATCTGATGCCTTCTCTGTATAATATATAGTACATTAGGAACCAATGATGATAGCGGAATAAAACTTTACACAAATACGGAATTTGAGCTGAGGTATCCCTTGTGGAAAAATTGTCGTGATCGGACTATAACTTTTCAAGGTCTCTGATATCGAACACGAAGAATTCAGTGCCTAACCTAACCTAACCTTTTTTCACCGAAAATATCAATAAATCTCTCAGATGTTTTCATGTAATTCAGAGGGCATCATTTTTATATTCTCGCAATAAAGTTGCTAATAACGGTATCTCGATTATCACTTTATCATGTGAGAGTATAAAATGTTCGGTGACACCCGAACTTAGCCCTTCCTTACTTGTTGGTTACTGATTTCGTACTCACGAATCTAATACTTTTAAATAATATTTATTCTATGTTGTGTTACTTTTTGTGTGTTCATTTGCAATCAATTTATTTTATTTATTTTGTTGATTTAATTTATTTCGAGGCTGAAACCGTTTATACTGATTTTGCTCATATCAGTAGCTAATAAAGCTTTTAGGTAAATAGATTATATGTATAATATTGCATGTATTTTCAACTATATGCCTTTATATTTTACATTCTGCCTATGCAGAAGCATAACTATCATTTTTTAAAGTTGCAATTTAATGCGCAATTGTTCTACGAACTCATTCAGATATACTCGTACTTTTCAATTAATACATTTTGGCGTAAATTGACCATGAGAGGTTCAATGAAAAATATATTGAGCATTCGGCGAATAGCGATTGTTGATAAAACGGATTTTAAAATGTTGATGTAGCCACAAATGTAAATGTAATTCATTCTGTAGAATCGCATAGGAAATATGTATGTATGAAAATTTACTGGTTGGAAATTGAATATTCATGCCGCATAAGCCTGCTAACTTTCATACACCTAAATTTATATGAATTAAAATCTTATAAAGCATCTATTTGATTTGTCAACGACTTTCATAAGATACATCATATGTTTTTCTTCATAGTAAAACTAGATAATTAAAGTTTCTTATACCTAAAATTGGTTTTTTCTCAAGCTATTTTTGGTTGATGTTTTCTGCCAGTAATTATAAGACTTTGCCTTAAGATAAGGAAACGAGAAGACAAACGATATGGCTTGCTCGGTGACAGATAGGAACACAGCTTCCCTACAGCTAGTAACACAGGGCGCAAAGTTACTTTGGTGTAGTGTTAATGGTGGACAGAAGAAAAAACTCTTACTGCTAGGCAAATGGGAGCTTAGTAACATCGAAGGGGATATCATAGTGCACCGAATCTTAAGATTCCATCTTCGGTACATCGGAAAAGTAGATTCGATGGAATGCAGAAAATGAGGGAGGATGGCGAGATTTTGCAAATGACCAGCCTTTAGCCAGCTGAGACGGGATATCTTCCACGACTCTCAGTAATCAAAATAAAACATATTGGGCAGCTGGGATGGAAAAACTCAGATTTTTTACTAAATCTACTACTACTGGATAGATTAGGTAAGGTCAATAGGCCAGGCGTAGACTAGTTTTTCAGTGAGCTTATGTCGCCACCAGAAAGTGACCAGTTAGTAATCTGGTCATGTTCCTACAATGTCTTCTATCGAGTGCCAAAAGAAGTTTAGTACACTTCCGATCTACCGTTTTGCACATAATTTTTTCAGTTTTGCACCCAGGTAGCTGGTTTCATCAGGTTTTGAAAGGAAGTCGCGAGTATTGACTAACAGTCACATGGTGACAAAAAATGACAAAAAGAACCCGTAAATTGTATTTAAATTCCCCGGGGAAATTAACAAAAACACAAGCCTACGAGTGGTAGAAAACTTTTAAAGAAGGTCGAGAGATAATTGAAGACATGCCTCGTTCTGGACCTTCGACTTCTTCAGCTGATAAAAATATTAAAAAAGTGAAGGATATGTTGCTTGAAAATCGTCAGGGATGTATTAGAGAGATGGTAAGAGAGCTCGACATCTCTCGCGAGTCCGTTCAAGTGATTTTGGTGGATATTTTCGGTATAAAAAGCGTTCTTGCTTGACTCGTTCCGATGAAGCTGCATGTTTTTAAAAGGAGTACCGTAAACACGTCTCTTTGGACATGCTTGATCGTGCGAATTCCGATCGCACACACATGGTGAACATTCTAACTGCCGATGAGACATACTTAGGTTTATGAGTTCTACTTGTACATGCAAACAGGTCAACAATCATCGGAATGGAACCCCTTCTCAGTCGATTGAAGAGATAAAACAAAATTCGCGGAAGGAGCTGAAGGTCATCACAAAAAGCGCTTATGAAAAGTGTTTTGAGGACTGAAAAAATTGTTGGCATAAGTGTATTACATCTGGTGCGCATTACTTTAAAGGTGGCAAAATAAATACTGATGAATAATTAAATATTTTGCCTTTTACTTAAAATTTCCGTGGCCTGTTTTGTCACAATGTATATACATACATTTTTTCCGAAGAGCTCGGAGATAGGAACTTGAAGTTAACATCTTAATGGCTCAGTAAAAAATTAATACTTAGAACCGTCTATTGTGTATAATGCCAGTCGACTTCTATCCAACGTTCCAGGAATTGCTTTTGATAGCCAAGAATACTTTCTTCGAAAGAAAGAGAGAGGAATGGAAAAACAAAACGGCTAGCTTTAAACGATAATTTCGATTTAATGCGAATCCATCAAAGAAAACGCGAAGCGGTGAACCAGTAGAAGCCAGTCAAAGGTTTACGCAGTAAAATTAAAGGAGAGGAAGGAAAGTATTGAACGCATACCATGGTTGGAAATGCGCATAGAGGTCGATAGCGCAGGGCGCAGCATTCATGCGCTTTCATTGTAATGGTGAGTCCGTGCGAAATTGAAGGTGCACAATTGCATTCTCACTGACTACTCACTCATCAGCCGGCGAATATGCTTATTCGCTTGCATAACTGTGCATTGGCATACGTTCGAACGTACGCAAATAGCAACTTCACCTTCAATTAGATTGGGTTGCGTATGCCATACTCAACCACTCTCCATTTGCCACTACAACTATTTTCTTTTATTGCCTTACTTCACTTTGCTTTTTTCAGCTTTTCTTTGCATTTAGCAAGTCGTGACCAATGTCAGCTGTTGCAATTTGCCTGAAATGCTTTTGCAATTGTCTGATTCCTCATGCACATGATGGCATATTGATTGCATTTTCTATATACATATATAATCGTACGTTTATTAGGGTGGTACTTAAATGCAGTAGGAAAATTATCGGTAGTTAATTGGAACTCCGAAACCATATCTTCATATCCTGAACAGAGTATTTTAAGTTTGGCACGAAGTTTGCACCACCCAAAAGGAAACGTCAGAAACCCTAGATACAGGGTTTGTCCGGAAACTAATAGGGTTGAATCGATTTATTGAAACCAATCGTTACAATTCTTTAAAAACTTTCAAAATAGGCTCCTTCTGCGTCGATGCAGCGTTGCCAGTGCATTAAAGGCGTCACGGAAGGCATTCTCCGGAATAGCCTTGAGAGCCGAGGTGCGTGCTGCTTGGATCCTCTCTGTCGTCTCAAAATACCTTTTATCGGCCTTTTGAGGCAAAGCAAAAAAGTTCGGGTGCCACATCTGGGCAGTAGGGCGGCTGTGGAAGCGTTGGGATGCCGGCCTTGGTTAGGTAGCTGTTCACAAGAAAGGCGGTGTGAGCCGGGGCGTTGTCGTGGTGCAACTTCCAATCGGCTGCGATGTCTTGTCGGACCCGATTGACCTTTTTTGATAAATTTAACATCTGGGCAATTAAACGAATACTTAGTCGACGGTCTGAGTTCAAAACCTTGCGCACATGAGTCACATTGTCTGTGCTTGTCGAAGTCGCAGGTCTCCCAGCACTGTCTTCTTTATCGACACGCGAAAATGTTTGTCCTGACTCTCCAGGTGCTCGGAGACAACAGACCAGCCGCTCGTTCGTTAGCTAGGAACGCCCTCTACCGAATGCAGTCGGTGCGCGCACGCTCCGTAGTACAGTCGCGGGGGAAGAAAATCAGTCCTATTACTTTCCGGACAAACCCTGTATATATAAATAATCAGAGTGACCAGTTGAGTCGATTTAGCCATGTCCGTCTTGTCGTCAACTAGTCCCATAGTTCCCTCGGTCTATAAATCCGCGGCTTATAGATCCGGCCATTTTTTTCGAATAGTTTCAAGCAAACGATGCATAACACTATAATTATTCCTTGTTGACAATTTGGCCGGTCGTAAGGAATGCGGAATGTACTACACCTCGAAAACTGTCAACATAACATTGATTTTTGACCTGCTTTGACGTGTTGTTTTGGGCTTCGACTCACCTTTGCCACGATAAATCGGCCGAATATCGTCGCAAAGGAACGTCTGTCTTCAAGCCGTAAGCATAGATCCAAGACTCATCGCCAGTAATAATACGACGCTATTTTTCGAAAAAATTGAGTGATTTTGGAACAAATCGTGCTTTTACTTTTCTTAGGTGTTCTTTCTAAATGGTTTTCACTGATCCTTAGGATATTCTATCGATTACAGTCAGATTTCTAACTGTCAATCGTCGATTCTCAAGCATCGATTCCTTTATTTTATTGACGTGTTTATCATCAGTTGATGTTGATAGCAGTCCTCGACGTAGTTCGTCAACGCCTTTTCTACGCTCTTTTAATTTGTATCAATCAAAAGCACTTGCTGGCGACAAATAATTATCTGCGAAAGCCTTTTCCAACATTCTGAACGTTTTGGCACCAGAAATTTGATACCGCACATAAAATTTAAGGGAACTTCTCTGTCGAATAGTTTCACTCATCGTAAAAATCGTCGGATGCAATTTATGTACTTCAGAAAGACAAGAGTATACTACTGTGATCAAATTGAAAGGTGAATTTTGTCCATTTCAACTCCTTCAAAGTAATCCGCACCCGCTGCAACACACCTATGCCAACGAATTTTCCAGGCATCATAGCACTTGGAAAAATCCTCCGTCGTGATGGCCATCAAAGCCTTCGTCGATTCTGCTTTTATATCCTTAATTGAGTCAAAACGGTGTCCTCAGAGTGGTCATGTGACTTTGCTGAATAGCCAGAAGTTACACAAAGGCAAATTAGGCGAAAGCGGTGGTTGCGGCACGATATTAGGTGAAAATGTCGCGAAATGGTCAGGAATAACCAATGCAGTATGAGATGGTGCATTGTAGCACTTCTTTGTGCAATAAATTCAGACATAGTAAAAATCGAAGAAATCACTTTTAGAGCCTCACAAAACGACGCGTATCTCAAATACTAATGAATATTTTGACGTGATATTGGAAAAACACGCGAAGTATAAATTAAAAATTCACCTTTCAATTTGATCACAGTAGTATGTACTAAACACTAATGATTATTTTCATGTGACATTTGGCGCAGATGTCTGTGATTGTCATGTCAACTTAAAAAAAATACTTTTCGACGAATTAGTTTTCTCGTGAAATTTAAATTAAAAAGTCTTGCTTTATCACAGTAGTATAGCTGCCATTCCAACTAATCGCTCAAAATCAAATAATTGTATTAAAATTTTTTAAATTTGTTAGGAGTATTACAGCTACGGTGCAACCGAAGTTCAGATTTTTTTCTTGATTTTCCGTAAATGGACTTATTTATAAGTAATATGTTGGTGTAACCAACTGCCCTAGTATGAACTTTATCTGTAGTGCTATCGAATTCGAATAAATCGATTTGTGTTATGACATCACAAAAAAATTTGCATTTATTTTTTTTTTTCATAACCACCCTAATGTGCATGCACATTACAAAAAGCGCAAAGTCTTTCAACACATTTTGTCACGCAGTCACTTTGCACTAAGCAATTAATTTGCTGGAAATGGCAAATAGAACAGTATGCAAAAAGTAGGTGTATGCAGTATGGTGCATTTCTTCTGTCGCCGTCACTAATTTGTTTTAATGGACACTCATATGTTCGACAAGTGAGCTTAGCAAACAGCTGTGCTGTGTGCCATGGCAAAAGAAATGAGAGCTATCTATGCAAGTGCAAGCGTGTCCCGGTGTTGGACCAAGTACTATATGTAGCTTAAGTACCTATCCATTAGCATCTCTATGCGCACTTGTGTAGGTGAGTTCAATAAATTAACACCTACACTTGATGTGTTCATGCGAATGCAAGTGTTGCTGTTACGCTTCGGGCAAGGGCGCGGGCTGCGGTCACGGCAATTGTGTAGGCAGCAAGGCAATGCATAATAAATGGCATCAAATTTGTGCTTCAATTCTATGTAATTTCATTTGCAATTTGCTACTATTGACATTGTCGGTGCGAACAGTATATATCGGGCGAGTTGCATTTAACTTTGCATACAAAGCAAATAATTGTTATATGGAAAATTAGTCATAGGAATTGTATTATCAAAGGAAGTTCCACGAATATAACAACTGCCACAATGAAATAGTGATAGAAAAGAATGCAAGTGGATAACTTTGTTGTGATCATGTCCAGCAGAGTTGAAAAATACTATCCTATCAAAACTGACCTGAACTGAAAAAATTAACATTTTCATGTATTTTAAAACAAATCTCTATTATCACCTTTAAAATAGGTTTTGGGTCTTATAGATCCCTCAAAATGGCCAAGTGGTATACCTCGTTAACTGCTTGACTTTTTAAAACGATTTCATGGTAAACCACACCACGCTAATTAAATAAAGCGAACACTTTTTTGACTGATTTGACGTGGTTTTTCGGTTTCAGATCAACTTTAGATGAATTTGATGAATGCAATAGATCAATTGAAAAGTCACCGGCCTGACACATATGTAGGTGGCGCTACTAGAATCAAATCCATATAATTTTTAGTTAGCCGTAACCTTGCATAAATTTGACAGCCTTTTGATCATTCGTTTGTAAATTATGCAATCCTTTCATTTTGACTGAAGCAACTTTTGTTGAATCTTTTGATAAAATGTTGCTTTTTGAAAGAAAAAAATAGAGTTGAGGCAAAAACTTGGTTTGATGAAGAGTTTCCGAAGACTTCTTCTTCTTCTTTATTGGCGTAGACACCGCTTAAGCGATTATAGCCGAGTTAACAACAGCGCGCCAGTCGTTTCTTCTTTTCGCTACGTAGCGCCAATTGGATATTCCAAGCGTAGCCAGGTCCTTCTCCACCTGGTCCTTCCAACGGAGTGGAGGTCTTCCTCTTCCTCTACTTCCCCCGGCGGGTACTGCGTCGAATACTTTCAGAGCTGGAGTGTTTTCGTCCATTCGGACAACATGACCTAGCCAGCGTAGCCGCTGTCTTTTAATTCGCTGAACTATGTCAATGTCATCATATATCTCATACAGTTCATAGTTCCACCGAATGCGATATTCGCCGTGGCCAACGCGCAAAGGACCATAAATCTTTCGCAAAACTTTTCTCTCGAAAACTCCAAGACTGTTTTGTCTTTTTCATTAGTACTGTTTTTTACGTGCCGGGTGCCAAACCCAGCGCACAACCCTGTGGAGGAGATGTTTCGCCTTCTCACTATAGTTCTTAGGCTACCCAGAGGATACTTGGTCAAACACCGGAAGTCGTGAGCTGCTTGAGCCATATGTAAAAGAATCGTTTTTGGCCCCTCCCAAGTAAATGGCGATGAGAGAACTTTCCTCACTTGCATGTACCTCGACACATGACCCCATCCTCCGTTTCCGAACACTGCCCAAGACAAATATACCACCAAGGATAGGTATGCTAAGCTTAGAAGTGGTGAAATGAGCGAAGAAGACGGTAAACATAGTGGACGACCAAAACATGTATGAGAAGGCTCTGTGCAAAGTGGTAGCCGCGCGAGCTCACTTTCGACCAAAAACAATGACGGTAATTCGGAGGAGTGTTTGGAGATGTTCAAGCATAATAAACCCGAGTTTTTACATGGATGAAACATGTTTCCATCATTATACTCCGAAGTTTAATGGACGAGTGGACTCCACGCGATAAAGGTTATGACGTCTGTATTAAAAGATGCGCATGGAATAATTTATATTTACTACTTAAAAAAAGGAAAAATCATCAACAGCGTCTATTACATAGCGTTATTGGATCGTTTGAGGGACAAAATCGCCGAAAAACGGCCGCATTTAAAGAACAAGAAAGTCTTGTTTCACCATGAAAATGCCACGTGTCACAAGTCAGTGAAAACGATGACAAAAATGGGGCTTCGAATTGCTGCCGCATCCACCGTACCACAAAAATGTTATCGAAAAGTTGGAAGGTCGCTATATATAGTCAGCGTATAAGCCTTAAAGGAAAGTATGTTAAAAAACAATCGAATTTGCGAAGAAAAATGTGTTTTATTATGGTAGACCGGGGACTTTTCAATTGACCTGCTAGGAAAGTGAGACGTTGTCAAGCATCTCTTTTATAAACTCTACTCGACGTCATGTCTACAAAACGATTTAGGTCTTTTGGAATGAATCCAACAAGGTTCATATCATGAATGAATCTATCATCGAAAACCGCTGAGTACTTCTTTATGATGCGAAGACCCGAATATCTATACAATTGCCATTATCACATCATATTAATAGAACTAGGCTTATTGATTTATTAAAATAAAAATGTATAAAGTTCTTGTTTTAAAATGTATGGGTCACAAAATTTCAGTAATAGTTTTATAGAAAACAACGGTGTGAAAGATTAACGCCCATCGTCAACATACTAATTGGACATTGGCCACATTGTTCGCTTTAAGCCTGAAAAATCAACAACTGACCAGATATTCACCATGCGCAAAATCTTTGAAAAGACCCGTCAGGATCGGGTAGAAACTCTCCGTGCCGTTCGGTACCAAACGAGGTTCCAGACAAGGCGACTCTCTATCGTGCGACTTCTTCAACCTACTGCTGGAGAAAATAATTCGAGCTGCAGATTTGAATAGAGAAGGTATAAACTCTATAAAAGTGTACAACTGTTGGCGTACGCCGTTAACATCGATATCATTGGCCATAACAACCGCACTGTTAGTTCTGTTTTATTCAGACTGGACAAGGAAGCAAAGCAAGTGGGTCTGGCAGTGAACGAGGGCAAGACGAAATATCTCCGGTCATCAAACAAACAGTCGCCGCTCTCGCGAGTAGGCACCCACGTCACTCTTGATAGTCTTAACTTCGAAGTCGTAGATAGATAATTTTGTGGAACCAGTATTAACACCAACAACAATGCCAGCCTCGAAATCCAACGCAATTTTTTTCTTGCCAGGTGCTACTTCGACCTGAGTAGGCAATTGAGAAGTAAAGTCCTCTCCCGACGATTAAAGACCAGAATTTTACCAGAAGTTACTCATCATCCCTGTGCCGCTATACGGTGCAGAGGCATGGACGAAGCGAACATCTGATGAGTCGGTGTTAGGAATTTTCGAGAGCAAAGTTCTGCGGAAGATTTATGGTCCTTTGCGCATTGGCCACGGCGAATATCGCATTCGATAGAACGATGAGCTGTATGAGATATACGACGACATTGACATAGTTCAGTGAATTAAGAGACACAGACTGTGCTGGCAAGATCATGTCATCCGAATGGATGAAAACTTTCCAGCTCTGAGAGTATTCGATACAGTACCCGCCGAGGTAAGCAGAGGAAGACCTCCACTCCGTTGGAAAGACCAGGTGGGGAAGGACTTGGCTACAGTTAGAATCTCCAATTGGCGCCAAACAGCGAAAAGAAAGAAGGAGTACGTCAATAAAGAAGAAAATATAACGCAGTTATATGTTTCCTATCATACGTTCTATGTGCATATAGTCAAATCCAACTCGGATTTGTAACCTACAGCTACAGCCACTCATCCAAACAACTTCTTCTACAGCTGACCTAAGATAATTCTATATGGGGTAACTTAGTTTGGATAAAGAGAACTATTGTTCCACTGAATAAACGAAAAAAAACGTTATCACAACAGAGGACAATTTTAAGGGTCAGATAGTGTACCAAATTCTTAAACGAACATCTATTGACGAATAAGTACGATGGAAATTTGACAACATGGAAAAACGTGCTAACAGTCATTTCAGTGATCTTAATTCTTTGTTTGAAGACATTAGTTTGTGGTTATATTTATGTTGTAAATCGAGCAATGCTACAAACAGGTAAATAATGAATTTAATATTAGACCATACCTACATGCACTACACTAGTGGCTATGTCATCAATATTTTCCCTCTGCTCTTTACTGACTTGCATAAAATGGGTTTTATGGAAACAAGCTAATATTATGTACATATATGATATATATAATATTAATGGCCTTCAATTATTCAATGTGATATAAAATGCCTACAATTTTCCCTCTGAAAAAGAATACTCTTGAATGAATGCGCAAAAACAAAAGCACTTAACACAAACTTGAATAGATGTATAAATATACGACTACAATGAAATTTCTTGTTGTCAACTAATTGCACTATTTCAGTGCCTCGCCACTTCAATGAACATTCACTCACATATATACTCATAAATGTAAATAGACATAAGTTTCACTTTTAATAGCAAGTAAAAGCTTTCAGTCTAAAATTTTTAATTTTAAATTTATAGCGAAAAGATTTTGCTAAAAAGCCATGCTTGCTATGTGGTTCTGATAACTATTTTCCACTTTACACCCACAATCTTTTTGAAAATCTCTAAAAACATACATAATAAAATAATTTAATTGTCACTCAAAGCATCAAGCATGTGCTACCCATATACATGTAACAAATTTTCAAGGAAGAAGGATATACCAAAAATGCAGAAGTTTTTCGAAAAAATTTTGCATAACCCAAGGCGTTGAACAAAATTTCACTGCAAATGGCGTCAGCGAAATCAGAGCTGTGAAAGTGCAAGTGAGAAAATGAGCTGACAGCTGCTTGCATTGGAAGCGCATGCCGCAAGTAAAATGAACTCAACGCCTCAGTGACTCTTCTGACAAGCGAGCATACGAAGGCAAAGCAAAGCAGCCAGTCAACAGCCACAGCTCAGTTTACAGATTGTTGTCGGCTGCTGACAGCAGACAGCTGCCTCAACGCTCGAGCGCTCCTCTATGTAAGCTGAATAAGCTTTTAAATTGGAAAAGTTTTTGGATGTTCTTGGCTAATCGACTTAAAAAAATGGGCAATGGAACATAGAAGCTAATAAATATTTTGAATGGCAATATGAAAATATGAAAGCAATATCCGAGAAGGGCGTTTGATGGAATGTCGAAAGATGGGCTTTCACTATTCAAAGGCAACTTTTAAATGAACTGTGCATTTTGTGAAAATTTTACTTGATATACTATATAGTGGCTACAAAAGGATAGACCAACTTCATCTTCTGCAATGACAACACGAGTTACGAGAGCGATCCGATGAGTCTCTGCACCCGATGCACATTCTCCTATAGGACTTCAACAAAACTTTTAATTTTATTGTAAAACAGCTATATTGGTATATCGAAAACTCAGTTAATATTTTTTAAAAAGTAAAGGGTGATCCTTTTCGAGGTTCCCTACTTTTTTAAAGAAAAAACACAGGGACTTCAAATTAAATGGGGAATGTTTATAATTATTCGAAAGAACATTCCTTAGCATTTATTTTTTGAAGATTATATCTTTCCAATGTTGGCCGCGGCTACGTCTCAGATGGTCCATCCGTTGAGTCCAATTTTCTTTGACTCTAAAACTTCGAATGTTCTTGGAACCTTTCAAGAGCCCATTGAGCGAAACGATGTCGCTTGGGAAGGTCGAACGGCTTCAGTATCTCTACTTAGATCAACCGTTGAAGCAACGCTATATAGCTGAGGTAGAAGAGCCGAAGGAGGTAGAAGATATATCTAAAGACCGCATGGGTCACCTTCTACAAAAAATATTTGGAATAATAAAGCTGCCGGCAAGGTGCTCACTACGAGCACAAAACACCGTGAGAATACTTTATACAATCCATCGAACAGTGAATTCACTTTCAAGTGCGAACAGTGTTTTCCATCGACCGAAAAGACGATGACCACCGTTTTCTGGTATTCACGAGGTGTGGTTGTGATCGACTACCTAGAGAAGGACCAAACGGCTAGAGAGCAATACCATGCCGAATTATTGGACCGGATCGACACACGAAAAACAACGAAGTAAAAAGGGCTCTTCCACCATGACGACGCGCAGAATCACACCTTCGCAAACACCAAGGTGTTTTTGGTATAATTAGTCTACGAGCCGTTGCCACATCTATAGTATTTTCCATAGTTAGTCCAGTGAGGAAATAAAATAAAATCACTCGCCAGAAAAATTTTAGACTAAGGAAGCTGCCACCAATCAGTATGTGTGGTGCCCTAAGGTCCAACCATGGCACTCAACGCCATCCTGCACTTATTGCAAACGCAGAGAGTCTTGGTTCCTGAAAGAACACGGACTGAACACCCGGAAATCTTCACTTACTTTGACTTTTTGCCGGACCACTTGGATTATGGACCCTCTTCTCTACCCACATACCGGCGAGGGAGTTGTGGATAGGAATAAGCCGTTCGAGGAGAGGGGCAGTGAGCTTCTTCACTTCAAAACTTGGGGGGAAGGTTGGTGGAGGTGTCTACGAGCAGGATCTCTCTATCAACTCCAGCTTCAGAGTCTCTGACTATTTCAATGTCTTTCAGGCCGAGATTGCAGCCATTAAGGTAGCAGTAGATTTGCGGCTTCGGAGTCCAGCCTCCTTCAGAGAAGTAACCATCCACTTCGATAGCAGGGCGGAGATACTAGCCCTGAACTCATTAACAGTGCGTTCTTAGTTGGTCAAGGAGTGCATAACCTCGGCATCAATAGTACTGGTATGGGTGCCAGGCCACAGCGGAATCGCAAGAAACTATAAAACTGAGCCACCCTAGAGTCGCTATCGGTAGAATGAAAGCGGATCGGTGATACCGTATACTCTTGCGGCCTCTACTAAATAACTGGACTTCACGGAAACTTGGTCAGCGCTGGGACACAATGTACATGCGCTGTCGCAAAAGCCTTTGGCCCAAGATCGATGGCAAAAGATCAAGTCATCTCTTTGCCTTCAGTAACGATATCCTTGCCCTAGTAGTGCGGCTTTTAACGGGCCAATTGGCGTCCAGGCAGTAAGGCGGGGAATCGTACCAGACTCTATCTGCAGAAAATGAGTTAAAGGAGTAACCGATATGTAGGGTGTAGAGTGAACTGAAGGACAAGAATGTCTAATCTCAAAATCTGCTAATCTATGATATTCCCATTACAATGTGCCTCTTACGCCATCTGTGATTATTGTAGAAGCGCAATCTCGATTGTCTTGACTTGATATGCAAAGGCTGCTCTTGCGGAATACATGAATTACCTGCTCAAAAGCTAATCGAATCTGTATGCCACACTGAAACTGACACAACTGACATGTGGCCTCATATTTCCCTTTTATGTTTACCACAATTTCAAAAGACGCTCTCCACCAACTACACGCACACCCATTCATACGCATATTATACTCATGCAATACCTTGCTATATTCCTTTATTTGCAGGTTATACTCGTTCTGAAGGCATTGGATATGTATGCATCCACGCATCTAACGGTTATTATTCAAATCATCTCACACGTACTGGCGTACACGAACTCCTGCATTAATCCAATACTCTATGCTTTCCTGTCGGACAATTTTCGCAAAGCATTCCGGAAGGTGAGTGAGTGCCAGTAACGAGGGCAGAAAAACAAAAACATA
Organism: Bactrocera neohumeralis; assembly: GCF_024586455.1. Classification (NCBI taxonomy): domain Eukaryota; kingdom Metazoa; phylum Arthropoda; class Insecta; order Diptera; family Tephritidae; genus Bactrocera; species Bactrocera neohumeralis. The sequence continues at coordinate 21,537,689 of NC_065922.1, forward strand.
AAAAACGTAAAAAAAAAACTAATAAAAAGAAATGACGAACAGGGAAATGCAATTTGATGCAAATTTCACATCTAATATAACGGCTTTTTTACTCTCTCTTTCTCTTTCAACTCTTCCCTCTCTTACATGCCTTGCTTTTTCATCCACAACTAACGGATTTGCATGCACAGGTGGTTTGGTGTGGCACACCGCCGCCGATAATCAACAACCAGCAGATCACCAAGACGACGCGCACAACCAACTGCAACGGTACTTCCAACGTGGAAATGTTATAAGCCAGCAATGGAGAGTTGATACACGGCAGCAGGCAGACGAAGGCAAACCGAAAAACGTGCGGCTATAACAGCATGCAGGCACATTTATGGCTGTGGCATGCCACAGGTGGTGGTGGCGCTGTTGTTGGTAGTGTTGCGAGTGATGGTCTTGAGCTACTGCTGCAGCTGCAATAAACCCGAGGTCGTTATTATCGCAACAAATTGATTGAAGGAATCTGCACACATGCACACACATATACATATATACGCTTACATACATGCATGTGGACACGTGTGTGCGCTTGAAATGCTTTTGATGTCAAGCTTAGTCATGTACAGATGGCGGTTGGGGCTGGCATATGCTGCGAAATTTACATGCACGCATACACTTCCGTATTTGTATGAATATATATATATATATATGTGTGTGTATGTGCACGAGTATGTGTCATATGCGCTGCAAAGCAGCCAAGCGGAATTGATTTATTTATTACATTTGCATGTGTGTGCCTGCGTTTGGCGGCAGGCAGACATTTTTATTCGAATAAGAAGCAACTAAAAAATATTGCATATACATATGAACAAATATATGTATATTTAGTTATATAATTATTTGTGCTTGTATATAGCATAAGCTAGTGATTTAACTATATAGTGTATGTAAGCGCTATAAGTGTGTACAACAGCGGCAAAGCCTTCCCAACGTCCCCCAACGAGCAACCAACGAATGCATGCTCCAATTATCGGTTTCTTAAACATTTTATTCCTATATTACAAAAACAAAAAAGTATAAAAATATATAATGTTTAAATTACTTGTGCTAACAGCTTAGCTGTTGAGCAAGTGTAGTGATAAAATGTATGCTTTGAAGCAAAGAAAAAAACGAAAACAGAAATTCGAATTTGAGAGCGAATTCTCGATTGATAGACAAACTAAAAAATGTTTAGAGATATAATTAAAAGTTTAATTATAATTTAGTAAAATTTATAAACCAAAACTATAAAAGCATTCGTTATATGTTTCTGTAATAAAAGACGTCATCGAATCGCCACATTTCAACTCGCTACTTTTGGATTTGCTTGCTTATCAAAAATTGACATGTGAAAGACGCAACAAGCTATCCCGATCAATTCAATAAGAGGAGAGATTCAATGAGGTACATTACGAAGTTTACCTTCTATTGTAACGCCATTCTTTTATACCAGTCAGGTATTTGATTTATACCAGGTGTTTGTTCGATTCGTCACTCTCCATATAATGGCAAACTCAATCGAGCTAATTACGCATCGAAAATCGTAATTATAAGGTAGACCAAAGTCTACGGCCTATCCTATCAATTTGGTATAATTTTTGAAATGTTAGACGAGTACTTCTGAAGGCTATAACCAAAACACACTAAGTGATCGAATCGAACTGGGTAAAATCATATGTTAATTTAGAGTAAGCATGAGGGGTTTAAAGAAGCACTGGGCATATCCTTTCCTTAACAAATCAAAGTGACACCTTATTCTTTATTCACAAACCAACAAATATGCAAACTTATGGACCTTAATCCTTTGACATTGAATAGAGCAAAAAGTACAGTTTTAGGATCGAAAAGATATTTAAACGAATCGAATAAGCTGCAGAGTCCAAAATTTGCATTTTTCGATGAAGTGTCTCTTAAGATAACAGAGAAAGCTATAAAGTTTGTGATAAAGAACTGGACTTCAATTCACGTCAAAAAAATTGCAATTCCGGACTTGATTAAAATTCTGTACTCGGTTAAAACGTAACCCAGGCGGAACATTTAAATCGAAGGAGAGAGAAAAAATATATTTCAAGGAAATTTCAAAAGCTTTATTCTTTGTAACATTCAAAAGGTAGTGATAAGGATTTGCCTATCGTACTTTGAAAATAATTTTTAAGATATCGATTTCGACGTAATTTTACTTCAATATATGCGATTGAAGTCCTCTCTCTACGAACAAAGACCGAACTCTACCAATTATTCTGCTCTATGCTGCAGAGGCACGGATGATGACAACATCGCATAAGAAGGACCTGGCTGCACTTAATATCTCGAATTAATGCCAAATTGCGAAAAGAAGAAACAACTGACCAGCTAATCTTAACTCGGCTATAACCACGTAAGTGGTGCCTACGCCAGTAACGAAGAAATATGAGATTGATATTAATACTAACCATAAGAAGGCTCAGAAAAGTTAGACTACTAAAACTCGAACTCACTGGTGGCAAAAACGTACTTGAGGACAATTTCCTCGAAGGCAATTATGGGAATACTCGCAGACTCACTGATTTAGCTGAAGATCAAAAACCCGGCGGATTCCAATAAAAAAACAGGATGCTTAACATCGCTACAAGTTGACGGTGTTTTTAAAGTCGAGTCTTTTAAGTAGGAGCAGAAGATAGAAAGCTATAATTTAAAGCTGAGCATAGGGCCTAAAGCTGAAAAAGACACATATTTTAGATGGAAACCATTTAGAGATTATTCAACTACTGCGAAACTTTTATCTTTATTTTTTTTTTCGAAAATTGATTTGAACTAAAATTTAGTAGATTAGATTATCTAATTTTTTTTACATAGCCATTAGTTTTTAACATTTATTTTGGTGAATTAAAGTATTTTTTGTTTTAATAAAACATACACAATCTCCAAAAGGCTACTCAGACTGCCTGCGCAGGCCGGACTAATGAGCCCAAGCCCGGTTTGTGTAAGCTCTCTGAGTACGGCCTAATAATTAAGTAGCTCGAGTATTTACCATTTTACTACGAATTTTCGCTCGAGTTACAAAATGTTTGAATCAATCGACAATTTGCTCAACAAAATAAATAAAACCAAAACAATGTACAAAGCAAATAATAACAAAGCGAGAATCCTAGTTGTTGATAGTTACTACTACTACTACTAATTGGTAGAAAAATAAGACATAACCTAAATTGCATATAATAACTGTAATATTTAAATGTACCGTATAAAGTATACATTTACGATATCTATGTAAGCATAATTGCGTAAGTACAAAAGAAAAAACAAATATATTGCATCTGAAATGCAAGTAAATACTATTGCGTTGGTAGCGGTGTAAAGTGATAGCATAAAAGTCGCCTAGGCGACTGTATTTCATATTGCATTTTGTTACGTTAGGGAAGTAAGTTGATAGTACTTAATATGTTTTGTATTTTTGTATGTTACGGTACATACGGACACAATTTGAAATATTAGAAAGCATGCGAATTGTTACGAAGCATTTTGAGTAGTTGCAAACAAAACGAAAAAAACCTATTTAAATAAAAATACTATATTCACACAAATAGGAGGAATATACCTCGAGGAACATTGAATTAATACCTGTGTATTCAATTACAATATTATTCCTTTATGAAAGTACGAAATTTTAGCTTTTAAACTGGTACAGAGGTAGTTTTAGGGGTTGTTACTTAATTAAAAAAAAGAGAAAATATTAAAAAATATATGTATACATATATGTATACATAAATATATATATTCAAACCGAGTTGTATAGTATATGTTTTAAGAAAACATAAAATTGGTAATAAGATACGCATATGAAAAGTTAAAAACTTATAAAATTTGGATTTTTTTAATTTTCGGAAGAAATTAAAAACCATAAGCAAATATAAAATTAGAATTTTCTAAACTAAAAGAAATAGAAATTTTAGAAACAATTGTTAAAAAAAACTCGGAAATCAGAAAATTAAATTTTTTATTAAATTTTGGTCGAAAAATTTTTATAGTCTGAAAATTCTTTGTTATTTTAAAAAAAAATGTAAATTTCTGATTTTGTATGTGTAGATATGTATATGTGAACCATATTCCCAAAAATATTTTTTTTAATTGTTTCTGATTTTTTTATTTCCAATTTTTTCCAAAATTTCAATTTTTCCTAACTTTACTTAGGCGCATCTGGCCTAAAAATTCAATTTTTATAGTTTGTTAATTATTTTTTTTTAATTTTTGGAAAAAATGTTTAAAAAAACTTGAAAACCTGAAACTTAGAATTTTTTTATAATTTTTTCCAAAACTTTTTCTTCCAAAAATACAAATAAACATTTAAAATTCTGACTTTCGAGTTTTTTTTAACATTTTTACCAAACATGTTATCCAAAAATTAATAAAATATAAAAATGGAATTTTTAGATAAAAAAGATTTTTAGCCCAAAAATTACAAAAAAAAAATTATAACTTATTACATTTTTTTTTCATTTTTGTTAAACTTTTTTTGAATTTTTGTTAAACTTTTTTTATAATTTTTGTAAATTTTTATTTTTTAAATTTTTTGAAACTGTAAAAAAGACTCGAAAGTTAGACATTTTTTTTGTATTTTTGGAAAAAAGGAAAATTTTTGGAAAAAATTTAAAAAAATTTCTAAATTTTCGACTTTTGAATTTTTTAACATTTTTTTTCTAAAATAAAAAAACAAATTTAACAAAATAAAAAAATGGAAAACTTAGACTAGAAACGCGCAAGTAAAAATAGGGAAAAAACCAAAATTTTGGAAAAAAATTGTAAAAGAATTGGAAATAATTAAAAATAATAATTTTTAGGAATTTAGTATACGTGTATATATTATATAAATATACTTATATTACATAAATGTATAAAACCACATATAAACAAAAAATATAAAGAAGTTTAAATTTTATTTCAATAAACATTATGAAAAAATATTTCTAAAAAAAATAATATATTATAAACAATAAGCACAATACTATTTTGTAAACAAAAAACTACAAATTGTAAATATACGATATATAAAATTATACACTTAGTATATAATATGTACATATTTCTATTTAAAACTGTTTGTTAAAAATTTATCTAAAATAAAAGTTTGCAACTAGCAATATTAAGGAATTTACAACTTTTTATTATTTCTCTTTCACACATACATGCATATATACACGCACACATACATATATGAAGTTAGTAATTATGTAGTTTAAGTATTTTGTAAATAGACGAAATTGTTTAATATATATTTAAAATAATAGTTTTTGCAATTGTAATAAAAATAATTTCCCTCACTTATAAATTTTGCGTACATACACAATTGTATTTACATATATAATGTATGTATGTATTTGTGTAGGAGGCGTGTGAATTATGAGCATAAATTGGAACTTAAGCTTAGGTTGCAATGGTATTAATAAATATATATAAAAATGTTGAAATTTTCTTTCAAAATAAGTAATTAATCAAAATATTTTGCGAAACAAAAAAGTCGAATTGTTTTATTTAGTGGAATTTGTGCCAAAAACCTTTGGTAAGTAGATAAACTTAGATGTTTTGATGTTCTCTTGCTGCAATTCTTAGAAGTATAACTTTAGGCGCATGCTCAAATTCGTCTAGAATATGTATATTGAAAGAGTAATATTCAAAGTGTTAATATAACAGTGAATGAAAGCTGTGAGTGCGAATTTTTAACTCTACAAAATATAAAAATTTACAGTTTTTCACTAAATTAATCAGATCAGTGCAGTAAAACAGTATTAACAAGTAAGGAAGGACAAAGTGTAACCGAACATTTCATACCCTTGCAACTTGCCAGGACCAAAGCTAGAGCAATACCGGAAAGTGCGAAACGGACTCAACGGATGGACCATCTGAGATGTAGCAGCGGCCAACATTTGAAAAAGATAATCTTCAAAAAATAAATGCCAAACATTTTTCTTTCGAATTATAATAAACATTCACCATTAAATTTGGAGTTTCTGTGTTTCATCTGACGGTTTCTTAAACATTGCATTATTTCTGAAAATAAAAAACCAACTGCAGTATTTCGAAGCTCTGAAGCCTTGGTTAGACATAGATGGGCACGTTCCTAACATGTAATGTAACGTCTGAAAAAATACGAATTCGGCATTAGATAAAATTGGGACCCCTCCAATCTAGCTTTGAATACATAGCTAAAAGAAAATACCTTTGTCGTGACTATTGATTGTTTTGCTTAGCGTACATGGATAGTGTTTTGCTTAATAGGAATGGAAAAGTGGTCAAAAGAAAGTTCTGTGAACGAAGTAAGATCAAGAGTTCTTTAAAAAGTTGTGTACTTCTTCATTCTACAGAGATGGCTTGAAAAACGGAAATTAATTCGTCGGTTCTAATTTTAGTGTCATAGCTAAAAATTTAGATATAGACAAGGAAGGAAGAGTAAAGTTCGGGTTTAACCCGAGCGAATTGTAAGAATTAAACCCCGGGAAATTCGATAAGGTGCTGGCAAATTTTTAGTTAAAAAATGCTGCGAAAGAATTCAACATTCATTATGCGAAGAAATATGTATAGTATATGATATCAACAGGACTGAGAAGGCTTACTTTAATGTATATTGAGTTAAGGTGGAAAGCGTTAACCGAAAGATCGGAATTCATTAGGGATATGATGTTTAGACCAAAATATATACCAATTTCATTCCAATTAAGCGCTAAACCACACAATTTATATGAAAACTTTTCCATTTACTTTCATTAAAATATCACGCAATTTATCCAAAATGAACGGCTTAATTGCAAGGGAAAGACGGAAACCATTATATGGAGTATATTGAGGGCAGAGAAACGGACGGCCTAATTGTACTAATTTTGACATTGTTCAGGTATACTTAACACGTACTATATTTTCAAGCAAATCAACGACATATTTGGCATAAAGTTTATTAAAAGTTGGAGATAGTATCGAACACGACCCATACTAATAAAATGATCCCTGGGTTTTATTAAGGTATATAGGGGTAGAGTCAAGTTTTATCCCGATTTTTGGCCCAAAGATACCCCGTTATTAGTAAAACATACTGTCATTTTCATTAAGATAAAAAATTAACCGATATATGCGGTAAATAATCAACCGAACGAAGTGTGTGTGTCTAATGGCACAAATCGAGAGAAGTTTTATCCCGCTACATTAATAGGAGCTATATTTGTATACTGGAATGTGAAAAGAACAGATATAAATTAAAATTTTGACTTTTGATTTAAAGTAGGTGTGGTTGAAGTCCAATTTTCAACATTTTCGAACTGTAAGATAGAAATATGAGAAGAATATAATGCACCGAGTTTAGTTGAGTGGTCTCAAGATATGTGATTTCACATAAAAGTTGGCGGTGAGCGTAGCTCCAGATACCAGCTCCTATAAAGCCGTCTTACTCCATCTCGGGGGTAAAATTTGATGTCGCATAAGTTATTGATTTATCGCTCTTTTATTCGTTTTTAACAAAATCGTTATATGGGGAGTGGGCGGGACACCATCCGATTTCATTCATTTTCGCACTGTAGGTAGGTGTTCTTAAAAGATTTGTCCAAAACGTATTTGGTTATTTTAACTTAATTATTTAAAGAGATATGTACATTAAACTTATTAAACTATTTTATATCCTAACTAAGTGCTTAGTGAAGGCATTTTATATATTTTTGAGTAATAGTAGGGTTTTGCGTTGGTTACGATATCTCCATCAAGGATAGTCGGGCGGACGAAAAGAAACTCACCTAGATTTCAACTCTTCATACTAATCATTTATATATATTTAACTCGATTATTTTTTGGTGATACAAATAGCCGTTAAGTGAACGAAACTATTATACTCTTTCGCAACATGTTGCAAGAGTATAAAAATAAAAGCGATCGGATATTTTTTTTAGGTTTTAACTGCAGTTTTGAGAAAAAGGCATTTAAAGATAAACTGTTACACAATGCTTAAATACCTAGATGAAACTCTTCGTTACTAAAAAAAAAGATGTTGAGTTCCATATTTGCGGAATAAGTTTTGGGTTGATCGCCTCTAACATATTCCCACTAACAGCTTTTTGCACTGGTTTGATACGAAATTTTTAACAATTGCCGCAATCCAAGTTCATAACATAACCGAAAAACGATTTTACCACGAACAAATTACAAATTCACACGAAATTCGTGAACTTTCGTTACAATTCGTGCAACAACTCACATACATACATAAGTAGGGTGGTTTTTTATAGGAAAATAAAAATGAATTATCTTGAATATTTAGAGTGTTTTTATTTACATATTGAACTACAACTTTACTTCCGCCGTTTTCCAATAGATGTCTCTAGGGTTAAGCGGCTGAGACTCATCGAATGCTTTCGGATAAGTACGGTGAGGCTGTCCTAAGTGAAAGAACATGTCGCGAATGGTTTCAACGTTTTAAGATTGGTGATTATGAAGTCGAAGACCGGCATGGTGGTGGAAGGGAGAAGATTTTCGAAGATGCTGAATTGGAAGCATTACTCGACCAAGATGTGTTTCAAACCCAAGAAGAATCGGTCGAATCGTTACAAGTGACACAGCAAGCCGTATCAAAACGCCTCAAAGCCATGGGGATGATTCAGAAACAAGGAAACTGGGTTCCTTACGACTTGAAACCAAGAGATATCAAACGGCGCTTCTTTACATGTTAACAGCTGCTTCAAAGGCACTACCGAAAGGGATTTTTACATCGCATTGTAACTGGCGACGAAAAATGGGTCCACTACAATAATTCTAAGCGAAGAAAATCATGGGGAAAGCCTGGACATGCCTCCACGTCGACGGCAAAACCGAACATTCACGGCGCCACGGCGTCTGTATTTGGTGGGACCAGCTGGAACCATCACAGGAGATCGATACCGAACGCAATTGATGCGTTTGAGCCGAGCACTAAAAGAAAAACGGCCACAGTATGAGGAAAGACACGATAAAGTCATTCTCCAGCATGACTTCCTCACGTCGCAAAAGTGGTCAAAAAATATTTGGAGACGCTGAAATGGGAGATCTTACCCCACACGCCGTATTCTCCAGACGTTGCTCCATCTGATTACCACTTGTTCCGATCGATGGCACACGGTCTAGCTAACGAGCACTTCAGTTCTTATGAAGAAGTCAAAAATTGGATTGATACTTGGATCGACTCGAAAGATGAGGAGTTCTTTCGTCACGGAATATGCATGCTGCCAGAAAGATGGTCAAAAGTAGTAGCTAGCGACGGCCAATATTTTTGAATAACATTTTTGTAACCGTTTTTATACAATAAAGCCTTAAATTTACAAAAAAAAACGGCGGAAGCAAAGTTGTAGACCTATTAAAAAAAATTTATTTGAAAAAATTTAATACTTTATTACTATTATTATTGTCACTCGAAGTTGGAACCTCAAAAAAATGCACATGGGTGGGCCAGGTGATTTTGGCTCTTGATGTTATCTGAAATCAAATATTCTTAATTATTCTTAATCTATAGACATGTCATTCTGGTCAGAACTACTGAAGTTAAATTTCAAGGGTAGATAACAAAATGGGGGACTTTGAAAAAAGTCCTTTTATTTTGGCAAAGAAAGGGTTTTAAATTCTCGTTAGTACCGACGAGAACTATAAGTGTGTAGAATAGCCTGTTAAAATTTGAAAGCAATCGGTTCAGTAGAAAAAAATTTAGGACCCGGACCGACCAGAAAAACAATGTTTTCAGAAACACGCGCTCAAAGTTCAACAACTCCGAGAGAGAGGACTCCGAGGCGTTCTATGAAATTCGTTATAACTCCCGAAATATTTCGAATTTCTGTCTGAAATTTTCACAGTATATTCTCAAGATATTGTACTTTCAAATTAAGTAAAAAAATTTTCAATTTTTTGAACCCAAGTTACCTTAAACAAATATACACTAAATTTATGAATAGTTAGTAAACTTCCACAAAAACGAAAACGTTTGTTTTAACAGTGTTTTAAATTTGCAATAACTCTTCAATTTGTCTGAAGTGCAGTTTATCCTTTTACAAGCATTTCAAAAAGGAATCATTCAAAATTCAAATACATACATAGGTTAAATGTCAATATGCGTTACAAAAGGCACTTTAGGTGCGCTCCCGCTGCTTCGGCAACAATTTGCACGAGTGTGCCACGTTCAACAAGTTCGACATTTAACGGCATAGACAAACATTTGAAAAAAAGCATAAACAGCAAAAACGAAAACATAACCTCACTAAAGTGCTTTTGCTGCGCAGTTGAAATGGCGCTCAGCTGCTGTGAGGCTGCAGCCGATGCTCAGCTGCTGAAGCGGATAAACGACGGGAGTATCAAGTGCGTCATTGTGTGGCACAAATTGGCCAATTGAACCCGTGTATGCGTGTGTGTGCATTTCAGGGCGCGTTAGAGTGTTTCGAGTGCAAGCGCACGAGTATGAATGTTGCTGCATATTTTATTTGGTGGATTTTTTTCAGCATATTTGCCATACATTTTGTTAAACTAAACAATAAACAAGCGGCGCTGCAGGTGTGGGAGTGTAGCAGGAATACACTGAAACTGTGCAAATATTGTACAATTTATGCGAATTTATAAACAGGTTAATACGAAAGCAAACAGAGCGTCGACGGTAAGTATATACGGGATGTGGATATAAGCTGGTGGCTAATAAGCTTGCAACTTGTTGCTGACGTCGTTCAATGCGGAGAGTCGACATAATTTAAGTGTGCGTGTTAGTGACTGTAGATTGCCTGTAGTGAATACGTCAATTATGAAACTGAAATGTATTTTACGAATTCCTTGCCTAAACAGAACCATTGGTTGCTTATAAGTAGCCAGAAAGCCGAATATTCGGCATTTTTCAACAACTTTAGAGATTTCCCCATATATTTTCCTCGAAGTGCAGAGATTTTCAACGAAGCGTTTTCAATTTTTTGCAAAAAAATATATAAGATTTGGTAATAAGATGTTCTTTTTTTTAGAATGGTTCGATTTATGAAATATGCATAGATTTGTTCGATAGGGATCCTCGTGCCTATTTTCAGAACACCGGAACAGTTGATTTTCACAAGCTTCTCTTGAGGTGAATTATTCACCAGCAAAGTTGCCATAGCCAGGAATTGGTAGAAATCATTTGGTGTCTTTGCCGAATTATAATGTAGATGCATAAGAAGCTTCCGACAAAACTTCCATAACTTCCATAACTTCTGGTGAGCCACCATCGATATGTGTGGCCTGTCGTTGTCGTTGATGGAATATAAATCCTTTACTGTGGACCAAAGCTGGTCGCTTCCGGGCGATTACTACCTTCAGACGGTCCAATTGTTGACAGCACAGGTTTGAATTGAGAATTCAACCGTAGGAGAGCAGTTCATAGTACCTATATATTTCCCCGCTACTCCACCAAACACTTAGCAAATCCTTTCTGACTGTCAATTCAGGCTTGGGCATCGCATTTGGACCACGACCGTTCTCGCTTGACGTTGTGGTAAGTCCACTTAATCCTGTAACTAATCGCTTCAGAAATGGATCGTTTTTACATCGTTTCAGCATCGGCTCGCAATTGCAAATTCAGTCTATGAGGTTTTTTTGTTCTTCTTCTGTTGTAGCGAGCCTTATTGAAATTGTTCCAAACCGTTTTCTTTGCCATGTTTAACTCCTGGGCAATGGAAGCAGAGCTTTCATGATCGAACTCGACGATTTCAATTATTTTATGAATTTTTTCGGCAAATGACCTTCCAGAGCTGTTCCAGCATCAGACATATCTCTTGCCAACAGGGTCTACTTCGGACTAAGTAAGCAATTGAGAAGTAAAGTCTTCTCTCGACGAACCAAAACTAAACTCTACAAGTCACTCATTATTCTCGTCTTGCTAAACGGTGCAGTGGCTTGGACGATGACAACATCTGATAAATTGACGCTGCGAGTTTTCGAGAGAAAAGTTCTGCGAAAGATTTATGGTTATTTGCACGTTGGCCACGGCGAATATCGCATTCGATGAAACGATGAGCTGTACGAGATATACGACGACATTGACATAGTTCAGCGAATTAAAAGACAGTGGCTATGGCCAGGTTATGTTGTCCGAATGGAAGAAAACACTCCAGCTCTAAAAGTATTCGACGCAGTACCCGTTGGGGGAAACAGAGGAAGAGGAAGACCTCCACTCCGTTGGAAGGACCAGGTGGAAAAGGACCTGGCTTCGCTTGGAATCTCCAATTGGCGCCACCTTGCGAAAAGAAGAAACGACTGCCGCGCTGTTGTTAACTCGGCTATAACCGCGTAAGCGTTTTCTACGCCAGTAAAGAAGAAGAAGGTTTGCCATTTCCATCATCATGGAAAAATATACGATCTAACAACGAGTCGAAATTATTGAAATTTACTATCGAAATTCGGAGTCAGTGGCCTCAACTTTAAAAGTGCTACGTCACCATTTTATCATGAAAAAATTACCGTTTGGTGCGGTTTATGGACCGGCGGCGTTATTGGCCCGTACTTCTTCCATCACCGGCATTTTAATGTGTATGGGAATCGATAACGCTCAATGATAACCTAATATGTAATAACGACACAAGCCACACAGCAAATGTCACAATCGATTTATTGAAAACCAAGTTTGAATGACGTGTTATCTCACGAAATGGATACGTCAAGTCTATGGTCTACGCCAACTAGCCAGCGATGATTGATGAACTTCGTACGAACGTGAAATTGCAGCAGTATCGGCCGATTTATGCTAGAAAATCGTCGAAAATTGGGTTCAACGTCTGGACTTCTGCAAGCGTGGCCGTGGTGGCCATGAATTTCTAGAATCAGCAGAAAAAATTAAACTATGTATTTACATTTAAAGGTTAAAAAGCAGATTGGATCACTCCTGTGGAGTTAATAGGATCCCTGCTCAATTTTAAAGTTTCGCAAGGGTTTATCGAAGGAAGCCCAATCAGTAAAGCAATCATCAAGGCATGAAGAAGGGATAGATAGAAGTACTGAAGAAACAAATAACCATTACTTTCAAGATTGGTTATATTTCGTCTGAGATTTGTTAAAAAATTCTAAAAACGAAATGTCTGAGGCTGAGAACTTCATAGCCACTTGCTGCACAATCGCAAATTATTCCTGTAGGGCTGCGATGGATACAATAATTTACACTGCCGACGCCTGGAGCTAATGAACAACGCTTACACGCTTGTGCTGTCAGATTTTTACGGTGTTTATTAGAAAACAATGAAATGGCGCAAATATAAGCAACAGGTTTTTGTCCACAAATGAGTTGAGTATATTTAGATGCCAGTGCACACATGCGTCTGTGTGTGTGTGTGTGTAGGTGTGTGAGCATATTTGTTCGCGTTCGCATATATTTGCGCGTGAGGAAAACAAATGAATTCATTGCTTGCGCTTTTCCATATGGACGACGGTAAGCACACACACGCACACATCCATACACAGGTGAATATGAACATGCGATAGTGCGAGCGTCCAAGCACAACCCTATCAGTGCCTAATTTACACCGTACTACAACAACAACAACTGAATTAAACAGATACAACGGATTGTATTTGTGTGAGCGTTAGATATGTCTTCATTAGATCGGTTGAAAGCCACAGAGTCATATGCTTATAAGTACATACATACAAACATACATATGTGCCAATGTATAGGTGTGAGTGTTCGTGTGTGTTTGTAAGCGTTGGTTCAAATACAAAGAGCTATAAAATTAAATAAACGAAGCCAAAATTAACATGCGCTCAACAACAACAACATTAAGTACAACAACAGGCATAACAACAGCTATGATAACTAGGTGTCTTCCAAAGTCGTAATTTCAAATATCATATGGTCCTGGCAGCATAGAAACACCGCCATCACCACACACTGCCGCACACCCGTGCACCGAGTTGCAGGTGTTTTAAATCTCAGGCAACCTGCGCATTTGGCTTAACCGCTCGAAGTATGGGTTGCGGGTTAGAAATCAAAACGCTGTCGCACTGGCTGTTGGGAAATCAGTTTACGCCTTGCCGTCGACTCGTCCAGTTGTGCAGTTCCACTCCGCTTGGAGCAGCTTGTGTCCGCGTAGTGAATTGTATTGTGCTCAAGTGTGCTTCTTGATCAGTGAATTTTGGTTTCCGTTAACATTGCGGTTTAATTGTAAACAGGAAAACACTCGGTTTTCGCTTTGAAATGTTACCAACCCCCGGTATTTTGAATAGCAGCTTGTTTCTATGCTTTTTGTTACTGTATTTCTTGCAAGTGGACTCCATACACACCGAAGAGGGTTTGGAGCTCTTATTTCGGGAAAGGTAAGGTTTTTGAGGAAATCAATATATTACAAGATGCGTTCCAAAGTAAACAGGACTAAAAAAAAACAGAACAAATGGTGTTTTCGGCAAAATCATTATTCAAAATAGTCTCCTTCTGCTTCAATACAGCTTTTACACGGTCCAAAAGCATGTCGAACGAGTGTTGTAGCTCGTTGGCCGGTATGGCCGCCAGTATGCCGGTGCAAGCCTTTTGAATGGCCTCTACGTCTGCATAAAGCTTTCCTTTCATAGGCAAATGCATTTTTCCGAAAAGGAAGAAGTCGCACGGTGCCATATCAGGTGAATACGGGGAGTGGTTAATGGTTAAAATGTAATTTTTTGATTTTGGTCAAATAATCGGTCACAAGCGTCGAATCGAATGTTGGATTCTGAGCATTTTTTGGTCGTCAGTCAATGTGTGCTGAACAAACCGTGCACACACCTTTCGTAAGCCCAAATGTTCGGTCAAAATGCGCTAAATCGATATTTCGGAGATGTTCAATTCCATTTCCATGAATTTCAATGAAGGTTTCGGCTGATTTTTGATGAATTCACGGACAGTTTCGATGGAATTTCCGATGATCACGGATTTTGATTGGCCCTCATGTGATCGTTATGTCCTCACGACCACTTTGAAAACGTTGAAACCACTCGTGCACTATGCTACGGGATAGGCAATTATCGCCATAAACTTGTTTCATCAATTGAAATGTTTCAGTAAAAGTTTTACCAATTTTAAAACAAAATTTAATGTTGACTTTTTGTTCAAAGCTCATTTTCGCACCGAATCTGAACCGAAAACGCTATTCCCATTTACAGCATACTGGACTTTCGTCTTTATTTAATCAAAACTGTAAAATATGGCTTATTTTCTCTTTGTTTCTGTCCATCTTTGACGCGTTCTTAAACAACACAGAGTCTAGCAATACAAAATTGTCTGAAAGGTTTTTCTTGAGCGAAATTTATATCGAGGCCATTTCCGGTGATCACTCGGAAAAAACCTGAACGAGGAAAAAAAAACTGAAAATTAGATTTTTGGCAGATATTTTTGCAAAAAAAATTAAAATTTCAGTGAAAATTTCGCGATATTTTTTTTTTGTTTTTCAAATAGTTGTAATTAAAAAAAATTCTTCGTACAAGTCTTTAAGAATTGTCTCAAAGACCTGTGAAAAATTTAATGGAGATCGGTTGAGTAGTTCTTGAGAAATCTGGCCAACCGACATCAAAGAACACAGTTTCGAGAAAAACGGGTTTAAAGACGGCGCACTTAGCCAAGCTAGCCTCGAGCGTACAAGTCCTCAAGGCTGTATCTCCGAAACTATTACCCGGATCAACTTGAATATTTAGGGCAATATTCTAGAGGTGTTGTAAAATTTAATAAGACGATAAAAAAATCGATCGATTTTTGAGAATAGAGTATACAGCCTTCAAAGACGGTCGAGAGATCGTTGAAGACATGCCTCGTTCTGAACGACCTTCGTCCTCTTCAACTGATGAAAATATTAGAAACGTGAAGGATATGATGCTTGAAAATCGTCAGGCAAGTATTTGAGCGATGGCAAGAGAGCTCCACATCTCTCGGGAGTTTTTTTCTAATGACTTTGGTATATATTTTTTATATGAAACGCTTTCTTGATCGACTCGTCCTGATAAAGCTGAATTTTTTTTTCAAAAAGAGTACCGTAAACAGGTCCTTTTGAACATGCTTAATCGTGCTAATACCGATTACATATTCCTAGAAAGCATTATAACTGCCGATGAGACATGGGTTTATGAGTTTGAGATGCAAAAAAGTCTACGATCATCGGATTGGAACCCTTTTTCAGTCGATCGATGATATAAAACAAAACTTGCTGAAGATGCTGACGGCCATCCCAAAAAGTGCTTATAAGCAGTATTTCGAGGACTGCAAAAATCGTTGGCATAAGTGTATTACATCTGATGGATATTACTTTGAAGACGAAGAAATAAATATTGATGAATAATTAAATATTTTGCGTTTTATTTACAATCTTCGGGTACTTTTTTGTCACAATGTATATAAAGATTACGGTCTATGTTCACGTTCTCCAAGTTATTGATCAAAAAATGCTTGAACCAATACTGGCTCTGTCAATTTTTTATGAAAAATCTATGTTATGCTTTGGTCCAAATATGTTGTTAAAAATAGTGTACAATATGGGATTGTAAAACCGAATATCACATTAAAAGTGTTTATCCTTCGATAAGCTTTTAAATAAGGCTCCGAAACTTATTCTTATAAAATCCATCAGCCATTTGGTGGCGATTTAAAAATTCTCCAAAAAATAGCTAATTACACAAATTATTTTTGTTTCTGACCATTATAGATCACAATCGGATTGGGAAAATGTCTGGCATCAGGAGACACATTCACGCTGTCGCGACAAATTGATACGTCAACTGTTCTGGGCCTGTGAGAAGGACATTTATCGACTGACAAGACGCAATCGCAAACGTACGGACGATGAAGCAATGCATAAAAGGAGCAAACGTGAGTAGAGAGTCTATCTTTTTACCAATATTATGCTATTCATAAATATTGTAGGTAAAAAGGTAATATAATATACGAAATCCTAACAATTCATATCTTACTAGCCATCGCACGTACCTGGCTGAAATTGGATTATGTCAACACGCTGTTGCGCACACGACGCGCCGATGCGCCCTCGATTACAAATGAGTGTTGCACTAAGGTCGGCTGCACCTGGGAGGAATATGCCGAGTATTGCCCCTCGAACAAGCGTCGCAATCACTACTGAGATGAGGAGGAGACCAAGGCGCGTGGCAAAGTGGGTTAATGAATAAGGAAAAATGAGACTTAAGATATGCAACATCAGGAAGAATAGGTTCAACCCGAATAATGAAGATGATCATATACATATGTATTTGGTTAAAACAAGTTATTTTCAAATATACGCCAGCTGTTATATAAGATATACAAATATTATGTGCGATTGATTAGAAAAAAGTTGTTGTAAAAATAATATAAAATCTTAACGAAATGCTTGTAAAATATTATAGATAAATACTCATAGTTACATGTATGTATGTATACAAAGGCATTGTATAAATGTATGTATGTATAATGAATTGTTGTGTTTGCATCAAATAAAAAGTATATATATTTTGTTTTCTACTCGATGGTGAAGAAATGTGGTAACAAAAAGTGGGTAAGGTGGAACAAAGCGAAAAAATGATAACTTAAAAAAATGCGGTTTCGCAAATGACTCGAAACGCGCACGAGCAACAATTTTTATTCTTATTTGTCATAAAGTAGTACAAACAGATGCGTAGAGAGAAAACCGTGACCCGGGGAGGATATAGGAATCGAACCCCCTGATCCATCAATTTTTTGGAGAAAAAAATTCGCAAAATATTGTTGCACAGCACCGAGCCGCCTTAAGAACTTCGGGCTCGGTAGGAATTGATCCCGATCTCGGTCACTGATTATAGCTAGACTTAGTGTATATGTTTAGCACGTCTAGTAAAATGAGATTCATTATTTTTACAATGAATTGCTTTAGTCATCTGTATCTCACGGCGTATAAGTGAGATTAGGTTACGCTATAAGCGTTAGATAAACAAGATTTCGTACTAAAAAAACTTTTTAGACAGGTTGGTGATTGCTTGACTCAGTATTGTTTTAGAACGCGTCAAAGATGGACACCATCAAAGAGAAAATATTGCCAAAAATTGCACCAACTGAAAGAAACAATCGCCCAGATGTGGCCCGCTTAGGCCAACAGGGGAGGAATTATGTATCATGGAGACCACATATATCGATAGTGCCTCAGCAAAGAACCGAATTATTGTGAGAAAAGTTTGTGTTCCTGCCAAAGAAGTCGCAGAGGCCAGAGGATGGATTCCTGTACATACCAATGATTTTGATAGAGAAAAATTAATCCCAAAAGAACTTTGTGAAAATCGTCTTTCTTAGTTCTGTATCAGTTAGGAGAAAGGTTCTATAAAATGAGAGAGAAATTTGTCGCTTTCCTTTATAAGCTTTTTACTTAATTAAGCCCGTGAAAAGACGACTACTTTGTCGATTTCAAAGCTGCTTTTTACAGCACGAAAAGGAGCTGCATTTATGCCGCTATGTCTGAATTTCGTATCCACGCAAAACTAATACCAAAAGCTCCGTTCGATACCAAACGAGGTTTCAGACAAGGCGACTCTCTATCGTGCGACTTCTTTAATCTGCTGCTGGAGAAAATAATTCGAACTGCAGAACTGAATCGAGCAGGTACAATCCTCTATAAGAGTATACAGCTTCTGGCTTACGCCGATGATATTAATATCATTGGCCTCAACAACCGCGCCGTTAGTTCTGCTTTCTCCCGAACGGATAGGGAAGTGAAGCAAATGGGTCTGGTTGTGAACGAGGACAAGACGAAATATCTCCTGTCATCAAACAAACAGTCGTCGCACTCGCGACTGGGAGCCTAGTCGTTACGTTACTGTTGACAGTTATAACTTCGAAGTTGTAGATAATTTCATTTATCTTGGAACCAGTATTAACAGCAACAACAATGCCAGCCACGAAATCCAACTCAGAATAACACTTGCCAACAGACGACACTTCGGACTGAGTCGGCAATTGAGAAGTAAAGTCCTCTCTCGACGAACAAAAACCAAACTCATTATTCCCTTCCTGCTATGTGGTGCAGAGCCATGGACGATACGAATTTTCGAGAGAAAGCTCTGAAAGTATTCGACGCAGTACCCGCGGTGGAAAGCAGACGAAGGGAAAGACCTCCACTCCGTTGGAAAGATCAGGTGGAGAATTACTTGGCTTCGTTTGGAATCTCCGATTGGCGCCAAATAGCGAAAAGAAGAAACGACTGGAGCGCTGTTGTTAAATCGGCTATAACGGCGTAAGCGGTATCTACGCCAGTAAAGAAGAAGAATCATCGGTTCGTACTTCTTTTGAAATTAAGCTGGTGACACCGTTACTGTCAATGGAGAGCGGTATAGATCGATGATAACCAGCTTTTTATGGCCGCAAATTGAAAGAAGTTGATCTTGACAACATCTGGTTCTCACAAGAAGGGACTACGTGCCACACAGCACGTTCAACAACCGAATTATTGTGAGAATAGTTGGTGTTCCTGCCAAAGAAGTCGTAGAGGCCATTTGATCATATCGATCGTAAGCATTTGAATTTCCTTAACAATTAGTGTGTGTGTGTGTGTTTTTTTTTTTTGTTTTTTTTTTTTGAAAGTAATCATATTACTCTTATTAAAAAACTCAGTACAAACTCTATAGCCTAAGATTAGCAACACCCGATTTATAAGCGATTAAAAACAAATACACAGCGCTCATCACTAGCACTTATCTTAAGCCTGTAAGGGCCAACGCCATCACATTATTATTACAATACAAATATACATACATATATTTTTACGCACGCTTTAGTGATAAGCCCGCAGCACTATGTACATGAATAGCCCCTCCGACCGATTGAATGGGCGCACTCTTAAATCAGTTGCGAAAATCTGCTCTCCCCGAGCAGAACTGTGCGTGCGTGCAGCGGTAAACGGAAGTGTGTTAATAATTTTCAAAATTATGACGTCACTTTGGCTTTGTTTGATTATTTGCTTGGCGCTAGCGTGGGAGACGCGGCAAGCGCCAGCAAATCCAAATATACAAGATTCAATAACTGCCACAACAACAACGAAGATTGAAGAAATTACTCAAGAAGCGGATGCGCGCGAAAAACGGAACATTGAAGTGCCGCCACCGGAAATTGTATGCAAAACAAGCACAAAACAACAATAATAACAAAACAAATTGTATTGTCAACTATTATTATTCTGATTTTAGTTGCGTTTTATGCGTCGCTTTGGCTACTTGGAGGCCAATCCAAGCGATTCGGAATCACTTTATCATGAGTCGGCGATTGTCGAAGCCATAAAAAATGTACAAAAATATGGAGCGCTCAACCAGACGGGCGAGCTGGACAATCAAACATTGGAGGTAGTCTAAAAATAAGACATCACAAGCATTCATGCAAACATAAAACATGCTGATAATGATAAGCGTGTGTGAAACATTGAACTTAACGGCACTTAAAGCTCTTGAACCCGCATCAGCAATGTGTTAATTTTAGTTTTTATTTACTTTTAAGCTCTTCAGCAAGCCACGCTGCGGCGTCCCTGACATTGAAGGCACTCCGTATTATCTCACAAGCAGCACACAACGCGCCTATGTGCAAAGCATCAGAGACAGAAGGAGTGAGTCACGGGCAGGAAGTGATTTTAGTGTACGCCGCAAACGTTTTGTGGTCGGTGCGCCTACCTGGAAGAAACGGCGTTTACGTTACTTGTAAGTATGTGTAATCTGAGGTAGTGGTATTCGTGTAGCCATAGTAAGCAATATAGGAGGTGCTTAGAATTCAAAAGTGAGAAGAGTTAAAAAACCTCATTGGATTAAATCACCAATTAAGATCAGAGCTATGATTCCAGGAAACTCATATGTAGGAGAGAACGTCATTCGGGAGACAGAGGCTGCCTTCATCTTTTTTTCTATCCTAATTCAGAATAGTGACACGGAAGTAAGAACTTTTCAAAAATCACTTCAAATTCATCTGTTCTTTATTCTCTGAACAAGATATACATATCAAATTTGCCACGAAATTTGTTGCACCCAGAAGGAAAGGTCGGAGAATTGTATATCCGATTTCAAATTTTTCATACTTTTTTCTCACTAAGAAACTGCTCATTTGTCGAAATCGCCGATATCGGACCACTATACGATATAGCTGTCATACAAACTGATCGATCAAAATCAAGTCCTTGTATGGAAAACGTTTTTATTTGTCGAGATATCTCCATAGAATATATCCCGAAGAATATTTTCAGATCGGGCCACTATAGCATATAGCTTGTCATTTATTTATATACTCTTGCAACATGATAGCTACAGAGTATAATAGCTTTGATCACCTAACGGTTGTTTCTATTACCTCAAACTAATCGAGGTAGATATAGGGTTATACAGGGTTTGTCCGGAAAGTAATAGGACTGATTTTCTTCTGCCGGGACTGTACTTCGGAGTTCCTGGCTGACGAACGAGCAGCTGGTCTGTTGTCAGGACAAACATTTTCGCGCGACGTGTTTCTGTGAGTGGTGCAAGCCGAAAATGCAGCGTTCGTTAGAGCAGTGGTAAGCGATTAAATTCTGTGTGAAACTCGGTAAATCTGCGACAGAGACGTTTGATATGATCAAACAGGCATTTTTGGAAGGCCAGGAAGAGGTCGCTGATGAAGACCGTGCTTAGAGACCTGCGACTTCGGCAAACGCTGACAATGTGACTCGTGCATATTTGTTCCTCCTAGACAAACCGTCAACGCCAAGTTTTACGTGGAAGTCTTCAAGAGACTCAAACGAAGAGTCAATCTGAAAAGGCCGATGAAAGACAAGCAGTTTGAGACGACAGAGAGGATCCAAGCAGAAGGCACCTGGGCTCTCAACGCTATTCCGGTTTCGTCTTCCGTGACGCCTTGAATATTTGAAAATCGAGCTGGCAGCGCTGAATCGACGCAGAAGGAGCCTATTTTGAAAGTTTTTAAAGAATTGTAAAAAATCTTGTAGCTCTCTAACAGAGTTCATGCTGAGAAAACTTAACGGAAGCCTCTGGCGGTATAAAAAAAATTCTCATACCAGGGCATCAGAGGAATGATAGCGTTCAGGACCGCCCAAATGTAACACCTAAGAGATAGATGTACAGTCCAGTCAGACCAAATATTCTCTAATAAACGATTATTGAAATAGCCAGAGTTGTCAAACAACAAGAAGACGAAGTGGAATACTTTAGGACGATACTTTATGAAAGTAATTAATATTGTTAATGCCCGAAGCCGGATTAGATGTTAAGTACGACTTCTTTTGCTACACATTACACAAATACCATTACAACTAGCAACACTGCTATTATAAATTTTAAGTTTTCAATATCATTCTTAGCATCAGCAATTGGTCTCGGAAAATTCCAAAATCTCAAGTGGAGCGCGACATCGCACGGGCTCTGGAGCTATGGGCACGGTATAGTGGTCTTCGTTTCGAGCGCGTCAATGACACCGATGCCGATATAATTCTCTACTTCGGCACACGATATCACGGAGACAAGTACTACAAAGAATATTCTAAAATATAAGTTTCAGTTTATAAAATTTCATGATTATTCTACTTTTTACACAGCTTCTCTTTCGATGGACCTGGTAATATATTGGCCCATGCTTTCTACCCCTATGAAATGGGTTCTTGGGGTGGTGACGTACACTTCGATGAGGACGAAAACTGGCAGGAGAACTCCACCGATCTAGCAACGGGTGTGGACTTTTATGCAGTTGCAGCACACGAAATCGGTCACAGTTTGGGCTTGGCGCATTCTCCACATTACAACTCAATTATGTTTCCCTACTATAAAGGTCCTGGAGCGGGCACAACACTAGATTATGATGACACATTGGCTATGTACACCATATACCGTAAGATTTTTTCCAGTTTTAGAGGAAAGTATTTTCAAACGATCATGGCATTTCAGTAACTAAAGTTTTGGAAGATGATGAGAATATCGTAACAACACCAGAAGGGCCGCAGATAACGTTAACCACTCCCACTCTCCATGTGGAGAAAGAGGAGAGGTCGAAGCAGACAACTAAGAGCGCATTGCCGTCATTTCATGACGTTTACGAGACCGTAAAACGACATAAAGTAAGTAAGTGGTCAAATATCTGGCCCCAACTCTGGATTCCACTCTTCGGTGGAAACAGCATGTTGTTCTGACTATAGCTACAAAAGCACTCATATTGTACAATCGAAATCCTGTAGCTGCAAGCCAAGGATTATCACGCAGATGTGCACCACGACCGTGAGACCGATTATTTCTTGGGCGACAAAAGCTACATCGACTTGCCAGCATCTGCGCGTTGGGTGCAATGCTTACTACGGCACCACTGGAAATCATGCTAGAACTTACACCGCTTCACCTAGTAATCAATCAAGCAGGCAAACATAAAATGACAGCAGAAGGGTTTGACAGAGGGAAGGCAATCTCGCCCCAGCAAATTAATGCTCTAAGTAAAGAAATACTACTGGCTCTTCTCTCAATTGACAGCATTACCAAAAGAGTAAACTTCATTAGAAAATTTAAAGTCTCCCGGCAGTAAGATTGATTCGATCTATTGCTAGGAATCGCAGAACCACGTACCAAACTCTCCATACATGTGGGAAGCTCTCCAAGCATTTTCCTAGCAGGAGTCTTAGCTAAAAGTCGGCCTGTAGAGAGAAACCTCCAAATCAACTATCGCAAAGAAAGTATTGCCATACTCAGCGAAAGTCAAAGAACTTAAAGCGATCTCTGTTTATGAGAATAAATCTATACTGATGCAGTAGTGCATAGAACGGCTGTACAGCCTGTCAGATTTTAAGCAATTGCACCTTATCTGAGTGCCCAGTCACAAGGATATAGCAGGGAATGAACTAGCTAACGAGTTTATCCGTTCTGAAGTTTCCACCAGAATGGTAGAATCGAAACCCTATA
Source organism: Bactrocera neohumeralis (assembly GCF_024586455.1). Classification (NCBI taxonomy): domain Eukaryota; kingdom Metazoa; phylum Arthropoda; class Insecta; order Diptera; family Tephritidae; genus Bactrocera; species Bactrocera neohumeralis. Next base: position 21,561,548 of record NC_065922.1, read on the forward strand.
TTGGGGTTGGTCCTCATACTATAAAGGAACTGTTTCGCAAAGAGGAAAGTCTCGGCAGCGATAAGAATGAAAACAATCCCAAGCCATGCGCCAGGCAAAGTTGCTAATGGGTGCTAAATGTAATCAATCACCCAAGAAACAAGTTCCGGCGACTTGTTGCATTCTACACAGGCCATGTAAGCTCAATAAGCACTTATTTAACGTAGTCCTAGCCTCTTGTGCGAACTGCCGATTCTGGGACATGGAGCCGGAGACTCCCGAACCCCCGCTGCAGACACAGGATTAAGACCCTTGGATACATGTTTCCAATAGGAAGCACATCGCCTCAATAACACCCAGCAGTATATTTGAATTCATCAATTTGCTGGGACTATGTGAATCGTTATGACTTACAGACAATAAACCTTAGGTCGCGGTGAAAAGCTCATTTATTATACATATATCTAAGTGGAAAACATAAGCGTTTAGCTTAAGAATTACACTCATGCAAGTAATCTATACTCTAAATCCAAATTTTAGCCGAAATTAAAAAAACTCGGCTTGAAAAATGGAGGTCAAAGCCGAACGGTTAACTCAGGACCTCGAAGAAATGCTTATCCTCTTTTGTGAAGTTGGAATAAGTAGGAGTTAAACGATCCTAGGAAGATGAATCATGAGCTTAGTCAAAAAGTAATTAAGAAAGTGGACGAATATATTAGTTATACGAAGACCCAAGTGCACAGACTCTCAAACCATCTGTTATTGTTGTAGCGGTTATCTAAACCCTGTTCGGGTCCGTTCCCACGACAGTCGACTCTACTTAACCGGAGCATATCCGAATTTTTTTCCGAACAAGGACTGTCAAACCGACAGCATTCCTCAAAATTACTAACAACAACAATCCCGTTTGGGTAGCAAGGCGCAATATAGTTTTATGGAGTTTTTCGTCTGCAGAGATGGTTTGATTCGAAATACACCATTCACTGGGATGAACTGCGTTCCCGCGACAGTCCGGTCTACGTAACCGGAACGGACCCAGATTTTTATCCGGCCAAGGACTGTCAACGGTCAACGGTCGGCAGAATTATACTGCTACAACAACAACAACGGACTCCGTTCCCAAGACAGTCGGCAGAATTCTACTGTTACAACAACAACACCGGACTCCGTTCCCACGACAGTCGGATCTACGTAACCGGAACGGACCCGAATTAAATTTATACATTTAAGACCTATCAACTCGGCACAATTTTGCCGCTACAGCAACGGAGTCAGGGTAGTTTTCAAAGACTCCACTGTTGGTAGCATTCTGTACATGTCTGAAGTTAGTTTCGCCAGTAATCTGTTCGGTGTGTTATTCTGCGTCAACGAAGTAATCAAAGAGTGACCTTTTGATGTTCCTATGAGAAAAAGATAGCTGCAAGTGAGATTCCTTTGAAAGCATTAGAATGTTCCTTAGCCGGAAGCATGCAGGCCTCACTATGCAAGTGTTCAATAGTTGATATCAATAGGCAGGCATCCTCTTATGCTGTAGTGCTTAAAATTTAAACCGATGAAGAGCTAAAATTTTTTATTTAAGTTTAATTTTCTGAAGTTGAGCCTAACATTTTATCTCAAATAATACAGAAAATAATAAATGCACTAAGTTTTCATATTTTTTTCTGTTTTTCGCAGAGCCGCTTCGCTTCCAGCACGACAAAACTAACAGAACTTTCAACTAGCAATACAGATATACCACCGCCAAACCCAACGCTGCCTACTTTATGGCCAAAACCAGAACTTTCGAAGATACCAAATATATGTCTCGGCCAGTTCGATGCCGTGAGCGTGTTAAATGGAACGGTACACGTTTTCAAGAATGAATATGTCTACAAGTTAACGCCACGTTACACCGTTATGAACGGGTATTTCAAAAATGAAAATGCAAACATTAAAGACTATTTCTTAAAACATTTTCTTTCCGTAGCTATCCGCTGAGCATTTATGAAATGTTTCCATTTCTACCAGCAGATGTCAAGCGCGTTGACGCTGCTTATGAGCGCTACGATGGCGCCGGCGTATTTTTTACAGGTATTTGTAACGTATTCATTTATAACTGTACTTTATTATTATTTAACGCGAAATGAAAATGTGCTTACCTTCTCTCTACCACTTCTCTCAAATAGGCGACAAATATTGGGTATTCAGCTATGCACAGAGCAAGCGTCCTATACTCATCGAAAATAGCCCGCTTCCAATCGAAAACTTGATAGGTTATGCGCCACATATCGACGCCGTTTTGTTGTGGCGTAAGTGTTTGTGATTATGTAACGGTACTGCCACAGTGTAAAACTGTTTTTTTTTTTTTGTTTTTCATATTTCCTGCAGCAAAAAATAATCTGACGTATATATTTGCTGGCGAAAGATTTTGGCGTTATAATGATCGCTTGAAAACGCTGGATGTAGGCTATCCAAAGCCTATGCGCCGTTGGCCCGGCATCCCCGGCCATATTGATGCAGCAGCGACGTTAAACAATGGCAAAACTTATTTCTTCAAAAATAATCTTTATTGGCTTTACGACAATGCCAACATTAGACCGATGCGTGGCTATCCCAGACGCGCCTCAAGCGCTTGGTTGCATTGTGTTACAACAACAAGGAAGCCACTACGCAATTACAATACAACAGTTACTTTTATTGCGCCTTCAGCTTTGACTTGAACAACTTTGATTTTGACTTATCCTTAGCTTTAACGGTTTTTGTAGTTGTTGTATTGGGCTTAAAATTAGTTTTAGTTGTAAAAGATGCACTGGGACTTATAGCTAGTGCATGTAAATAATAACGAATGAAAAAGTATGTAACAGCTAGACCACAGTAAAGTGATGTCAGTAATAGCGGTAAAAATGGCAGTGTTTTGTCTAAATGCAAAAATGGACTTATGAAATGTTCGTATATGGGAATCAATACACAACCAACTGTGTAAAGCTTTTCTAACACATGCAGTTTCGTTTGGCGCTCGTTCGGATACAGGTTGGCCAATTGCCCGTACATGAATGCGACATAGGCTAAATAGAGAGCGTAACGCAGCAGCAGCACGCACGATTGGTGAAGTAATGGAAATAGCGAGAAATAACCAAAAATGCTTAACCAGTATGCGTATGTGGCATCCGTTGGGAGGAGTACAAAAAGCAAGCTGTAAAGGTGAAAAATTGTAGAAATGAAAGTGTTAATGCCAAAAGTTGCTTACCACAGTGGTAAAAGGCACATTAATATGGCCTTCTCGTGTACGTGCCAGCCAAACATGAACGAAGAGCAAGAGCAAATAACAACGGCACGCAGAAATGTAGCTTTTGATTCGCTGTTAAAAGAATTGGATTTTGTTGAAGTGGCATTTATCAATGGGAATTGAGCAAGCAAAGATACCTTTTAGACGTATAGGCAAAGAGTTTTATCAATATTGGTAACATAAAGAGCAAAGTTAGCACAAATGTAGTGCGCGGCGTTATGTTAGGCAAGAACTGTGGTTCAAACTCTTGTACAAGCCCGGAAGTGGTTGATGGGCCTATTGGACTTGGAATGCGTAATAATTTGGCTACAACTTTGTCAGCAGTATTATATAGGGCCCAGAAATTTGGCGCCCAATAAGCATGTGTTAAGCCACGTTTGAATGGAAATAGGCGACTAAAAACCTGAAAAGTACTAAGCTGTAATTTTGTTTTACTTCTTGATAAATATAAAATCGCACCTGATCCATCTGATTATAGAATGGTCCGAAAGCAGCTATAATAGGTGTTAAACCGACAATTGCCAATTTAGCTATACAAATTATTGCATTCCTTGTGCACTTTGAATCCAGGCAATAAAACTTCAGCAGATAAACTGCAAAAGCTGGTGCCATGTAAAGAAAAATATGCTTAAACATAAGTAATGACGCAAACGTGAATGCTGCGAGCAGATAACGTTCCTCCAGCAGAAAACTTATACTCAGCAAGAGAATACCAAATAAGAAACCATTATATTGGAAATGCATATGATCCACAAATGACAATCCTACGTTAAACAAAAGTAACATCGTCGCAGCAAATGATTGTGACGATGATTGCGTTATTTTTAATGCCCGTAGAGATCGTCGTACACCAACAGCGAACACTAGATCCACAATTATCACTGAGCAACGTTGGAAATAAATTGTAGCCGTAGAAGCATAGTTGAGGTTTGTCACGACTACCATTTGCGGATCCACGAAGGATGCGGCATAAGATAGCAGCCATTCAAAATAGGCAAAGAAGGGTGGATAGTCAAGCGTCCAATTGCTAGTGTTTTCATAATACCATTTACTTATGGGTAATGAATGCGTTATAGCCAACCAATTCCGGTGTACTTCGAAATCTGTGGAGTGACTAAGATACAGTTGTTATAGTACATTGATATTTTATATTGAATGCCTTTTGACTTTGACTTACGGCGAAGGAATTAGCAATATTTTAACTGCGCTAGATAGAGCGAAAATCTTCCAGAAATGGCACTCCATTATTGGAGCCACTGATTAGAAAAAATTTGGGTAGTTTGTTTCTACTTTGCCAACTAATAAAAAAAATAAAGCCGGCTGATGTGGAGTTGTCATTTTCATTGATAACAGGTATAAAGCATTCACAATGAAGCAAATTAAACACATACATATATGTAAATGTCATGTAAAATATAATGCCCTGAATTATCAGAGTACATTGCTCTTTATTGTTGATCTAATATAAATACTCCATTAAATAAAAATATTGCTTTATAATATTTCAACAAACTAATCTCTTTGTTTCTTAGATTTTAATAATTATGTTTATCGATTTCTGTGTATCGATTGCGTGGGTCTCGATGAACATTTAGATGTGATTGACTAAATTAGGAAGAGGAAGCAAAGTAGTGAAACCAATAAAAAAGTGGAACACAACAGTGACTAGTTTGACGCCAAAACTTATTTAATTCATATTTTTTGCACATTTGCCATTAATAACGTGTAAAATATAATTCCAATACATTAAAGTATACTGTGCAGTGTTTAAATATCAGTTGAAATAATGTCGCACTCCTACTCCAACACGCCGAGTAGTAGTGGCGGCTCTGTGTCAGTACCTGCCACTACCAGTGGTGGTCGGCATGGTAGTAGCAACAATCAAATAAATACCACCCATATCATATCATCTGCAACATATAGCATATCGGGTGATGTGGTAGTAACCAGCAGTAGTGCCCCCAACAATCCCAAAGAAAAGCAATCAACGAAGACACAGCGCACGGCTGTTGTACGCAAACCCCCACCCACCATTGACAACTTCTGGCAGAATATTATGGCAGATGTGCGAGCGATACATCAAGTAGATGCCAAACATCAAGCATTACCATTGGCACGAATTAAAAAAATTATGAAATTAGATGAAAATGCAAGGATGATAGCGGCCGAGGCGCCTCTCCTTTTTGCCAAAGCATGTGAGTACTTCATACAAGAGCTTACAATGCGTGCCTGGATACACACTGAAGAAAGCAAACGACGCACACTTCAACGATCAGATATTGCACAGGCTATAGCTAATTACGATCAATTTGATTTTCTGATTGATATTGTGCCGCGTGAAGATATAAAACCCAGTACGAGTAGCGGCCAGAAAAAGGACACGCAGCAACAGAGTACCAACGTGAATACTGTAAATAATACAACAGCTACAGCTGGAGCAAATGCTGTCATGACTGCAGGCACCGTGACTTTACCCGTTAAGATGGAAACAGCTGAAGGTGAAGTGTTGACTTTTAGCGCGCTCAATACCGATACCTTAGCCGCAGCGACTGCCCAACCACAACAGACACAGCAAGCGCATACCACTATGCATGCGCCCCAACAATTACAAATAATACAACAACCATCCGCGACACAACCACAACAGATGCAATACTTTATTGCCACACCGGAGGCTCTAAATGCAGCACATGGACAAAATGCGGCGCCACAGCCACAACTGCAGATCATACAGCAGCCGGCGCAACCGCAGTACTTTATAACTACTCATGTAAGTGAAAACATTTAGTTTTAAATAAAGTGAACAACAAACGTCATTTATAAATATATCGTTGAAACACTTTTAAAAACATTATTATTTTGATCATTAGCAACCACAACAGCTTATATTGACAGCAGGTCCAAATGGACAATTCACTGCCACACCTGCACCGGCCAATCCTGCGCAGCACCAGCAGGCGACAATTTTACAGAATTTGGCGCAACATCAACAGCACCAACAACAACCACAAATACAATTGCTGCAGCAGGTGGTAACACCAACAGGCGAATTGACCAATGTGCCCGTAAGTTAAATGCATATCGTACACAGAATGGCTGCAACGTAATTATTTCTGTTTGTTCTTAGATCGCTATCAACGCAAATCAATTGAATTTATTGCGTCTACAAATGCAACCGCAAGCAACGCAGCAGCTACTGCAGTTAAATACCGCCAATGCCCCAGTCACTACCTCGCACAATGTAACCGCTGCCCAAGTGCAAGCTCAACAGCACCACATTCAACAACAGCCGCAGCAGCAGCAACTTCATAATGCAAGTGCTGGTACTGCAAACATATTTATAAACGCCACACCACACATTGCTGCGGCACAACAACAGCAGCAGCAGCAACAACAGCAAGTTAATGTTGCCGGCGCCACAATTGTGGCTACAGATCGCACTTTAGGCGGCAACTATCGTCCGAATTGCTAGCCACCGGAGCTAATCTACCATCCACAAGCAGCACCCACTTTTAACATTTCTTTCGCCACGAAAGGACACATAGCGGCAGAATACAATGGTAGAGATCACATTTGAGACTTGCACATCAGTCTTTTAATTTACTTTAGTCTTTAATAATTTTAGTAATTATACATTCATAATGTATAAAATTCATCATAAATTATAGTTATGCATATATTATATATTAATTTAGAATATGCAAGTGTAAATAGTGAATATAAAAAAGGCCAAATAGATTTTAGAGCTAAGTTTATAAAGTCAACAAAGGGAATATGAACGGCAGTAATACAGGTTTAAATGAAATTAATTCGAGTCTGTGATTAATAACCGCAGTTTACGCTTGAAACTTATTACGCCGCATATTTGTGCAAACGAAATCTATTTTAGCATTTAAGACAGAGTTACAAAATTATATAAAATGAATCTTTTTAGAATACGTATTATTGGAAATGTGTTTGAAATGAACGAACACAAAAAATAAATCATTTGGATGTTAATGATGTATGTAAATGTGCAAAAGTTTAATACAAATATATATAATGTAGTAATTTTAAATATGTTGTTTACTTGTGTATCCGGGTATCCTCCCCTCCTCTTTTCCGTTTTTTTAGTTTGTAGCAGGCTGTCTGGTTATCAACAGACCCGCAGTATACTTCGCATGTACCACAATGTTTTAAATTAATTAAATAATCTATATAAAATTTTTCTATCACACGGTCTTCAACAAAGTGAAATAATAATATAAAATTTGATTACACATTAATAAAAAAAAAAAACATGACACAAACAGTTAGTATAAAAATTTCCTACTAAATCACTTTTTAATAAAAAAAACAATAATTTATGCACCAACCGTTACTTGGCGAACAAAAGAATATACAGGGTGACCAGCATGCCAGCTTTTCTACAATCAGGAATGTATCCACTACAGCCTGCAGGCATTGCACGAAGGATTCGGCGCATTCAGCCGCAAATTATTGACTTTTTACTTTTTTTCTCAATCAAAAAATTCATGAGGCCCATGTAGTCTCAAATGTTATAATTATTTGTTTTATTTTTATTATTTTCTGAACGAAGACATTTAATATTAATTACCTAATTATGGGCAATTGAAATTTTTTTCCAATTAAAAATGTTTGTTTTTGGATATATAAATATATTTATTTTATTATTACTTAATACTCAAAAATTAATATTGATATTATAAAATATTGTTATTATTAATATGCTTAATAAATATTGTGTTTACTTTTCTTATTTTTTATGTGATGAGTCTGCTCTTTTGTTTCAAAACTATTTTTTGAAAATGACTTTATTGAAGTTTTTTTGAAATCTTGTCAAATATTAAAGCAAAAATTGTTTATTAATGTATAGTTGTTACAAAAGGACGAATATTACAAAATATATATTTAAAAAACATAAAAAAATATTCAAATACCCGTTATATTAGAATATGAATTTTAAAATTATTATTCTACATATTTTTACATAATATCAAAAATAATTGCAAAACATTGCGTGATCAAAATTAATTATCTGCAACGGGCGCAAATTTTTATTAAGGTTTTGCTTACTTAATTTTACGATTATTATTCATTAGTTTCCGTGTTATTGAGTCAATTGGGGCGGAGGGGCGCGGTTGTAAATGTTGCGTATTTATTGTTGTTATACTAAAACTACTGGTGTTTTTTTTCCAATTGTCATTAGCTTATGCGCGTTCAATATATCATTACTGATGTATGTATGTATGTTGGGTTGTATGTCTTAAATTATTGCTGACATCCATATCATTGCTTCTTTATAAGTGTGTATGCGGTTGTTGTCGTTAAAAGTTTAGTAAATGTGTTTATTTTCCTTATTTATTCGATAAGTTGCGTAAGAACGACGACCAGCACCAATATTGTGGGCCTGAGTTGTTGCTTTAATATGTATCTATAAGTGTGACACTGTTATTGTGATCACATTATTCATTATGGTAAACGTACGTTATTTTCTGAATTCTCAATAAGTGTAAATACTTGTTAGATTTTCAAAATACTTTTTAATTTTAATTTTTTCTGGTATAAAAATTTATGTAAACATTATGGCAATATTTTATTGAAGTCTTTTCGTTTGCAGCGATTTGTTTTCTTTTTTTTTAAGTATATATTTTAGTATTGCTTTCACAGCAACAACATTAACTTGTTGAGTAATATTCTATAGGACATTGTGCTGTACATTGAGATGTTATGTTTAGAAAGAAATTTATTTTTTTTAATATGCTGTGTTCATCAGTCGACACAAAATGTGTACAATACAATGTGTAATTTATTATCACAAAATTTTAAAAGCAATAATAAGAACCTAACGACACTTTCATTACGGACAGATGGAGTTGCTTACATAACCTCTAAGCAGCTGAAGGTTTTTATATTTAATTTTGCATGAGAAAATTGCAGGGTTTTGAAGATTGGCACTACCGGCCGAGAGAGATGACCGTTAATGGGGTAAAATGGAATACAAATATAAAAAAATTTAACAGGAATAGAATAAAAACCAAATAAAAAATTAATGTAAAAAAAAATTAAGAAAAAATTAAAAAAAATTAAAAAAAGTATCCAAAAAATTTATTTAAAAAAAATTAAAAAATTTATTAAAAAAAAATTTAAAAAAGTATTCAAAAAATTTATTAAAAAAAAATTAAAAAAAAGTATCCAAAAAATTTATTTAAAAAACATTTAATTAAAAAAAAATTATTTAAAAAAATTTAATTAAAAATCAAATTAAATATTAAAAATTTGAAGTAAGAAATATTTGAAATATAAAAAATAACGAATCTAAACTCCTTTAAATTTCAAGCGGCTTTTGTGCACTTTTTATTTCAACTATGTCCATTCTCTTTACCTTCCCTTTCTGAAGCACAATACCCATAAAATATTACAAACAAGTAATGTTGCCGCTGAAAATTGCATATTGAACGGTTCATTTATCGCTTGATTGTTTGAAGGTAGTATTTACGAGTAGTCCAGCAGAAAGTTTTTAAATTTCCAAAAACGAAATATATATATGTACATACATATATATTCTTTACCCGAAGACTAGAGAGCAAAAGTTTTTTTGTAACATAATTTGTCATGTTTTTGTAGTTTATGTTATTATAAATTATTAATTTACAGATAATTATATAAGATAATAAACATAAATACATATGTGTGTATGTTAAAGAGAAAAAAGTTGTCACATCAGCTTTGTCATTATAATAATAATCATCATAATCATTTCATTAGTTATCAGTTATAAAATAGATTACATAAATTTGTATGCCTTAATTACGGTATGTATAGATGCATATTTCACAGTATATCCACTACACATACATGTATATATTTAAATATCCATTTAATTATAAAGTCATTATATATTTGTAAATAATCAAGAGGAATTTGCATGTCTTATGGCAACAGTTTTAATTAGACATTTTCCTTCAAATAAAACTAAATACGATAGTCGAATGTCTTCTTCAATTTTGCGTTAAAAAATTCTCACTTATAACCTCAAATTTCAGTTTAACATATTTCGCTTTTTTTTAGTAAACAACGCGTTTATAAATCATTAAAAAACATATTTAATAATTAATTTTTCTTGTGGAATGTTAGCATCGAGTTGGTGTTCGAATTTCTTTTTTGGCAAATATAGAGTATTAATAAAAATATGCTTAAGTTTCATTAATTATAAATTTAGTTTATAATAAAAGAGGAAGTTCACGGTTCACATAAATATTTCCCAACTAACTAAAATACAGTTATATGCAGTCTTTTGCGTTATATACCTTTGTTCTTTTTGCATTGTAATGTAAATTTTGTCCCTGGAAGTGTTTAGTTTTTAATATAACTGATTGATTTTTTTTCGAATGTCGTTGCAATTCCTATTGGAAGTGGTATTATGAAATTTTTCTTTTAGCATAATTATTTGACGTTATACTGTTGTATGTAATTATAAATGCTTCGAATGTTCTAACTGAGAATGTACTGTGAAAACGAATATAATTTCTAAATACGTTTTAAAAAATATATATATTTGTCTGTATGTCTTAGGCATACATATAAAAGTTATCTAATGGTATGCACGCTCCATACTCATTTACGCTCATAAACATTAACTTAATGTAATATACTGCTAAATGCCAGCGCTTAGTTGCACACTGACTGGTTTTGCTTTCTTTTTGCTTGTGACAAAATGTTTAATCCTCTTGCCACTCATTTTCATCCACACCTTCCATGTCGTCCTGCTCCAGTTTGGTATTGTACTCCAAGCGGGCACTGACTGACTTTTGAATCTGAAAAAGAGAGAGAAATATGAATTCTTAGTTAGAGTAATTTCTATCGCAGCCCATTTAAGAAGAAAAAACTAGAAGTGGCCATTCTATACATTGATATTTAATCTAGCAGTTAAACAACTCGATTTTGATCGATCAGTTTATGACAGCTATAGGCTACAATGGTTGTTGTTGTTGTAACGGGTAGCTAGTCCCCGTTAGGATGCTAAGAATTAGATAAGTCATCATCGACGTCATCCAACGGTAGGCCCAGGAAACGTGCTGTTTCGATGGGGTCGGAACAAAAGGAGAAGGGTGTCAGATGTGTAGCGTTAGCACATGCAAAGAGGTGGATAGTGCCATGCAGGGACTCATTGCACACTGGACCTACATATGTTTGATATGACAGGGTCTGTTCTGGATAAGTAGGAGTTTAACCGTCTACAGTATCCAGAACGATGCTGCGCAATGGTCACTCTCGTTTCTCGCGGCAACTCTAGCTCTTCGTCTGCAATGGGTGGTGGTTTGACTCCAAGTACGCCATTCACTAAGAGGGAGTCAGTGAAGGTATTAACGGCTCCACTGTGAATGGCGGTCAGTGTATGTCTGAAGTTAGTTGTGTCCGAAGTCTGCTCGGTGTATTGTTTTATGTAGTCGGCGTTGTTGAAGAAGAACCTCTTGATGCTCCCAGGAGACGGTTCGCCTCCACGCAGGTAACTGCAGGGATGATTTTTGCGAAAGCAGCATAAACCGCTTGGAGAGGAATTCATTATGCTCCTTAATTGGGAGCATACGAGACTTACAATGCAGATGTTCAATGGGAGACATCAATAGACATCTCGTCGTAGTGTGGAATGCAGTGTTTTGACATGTTTGCAGCTTCCTCATATGCGTTTCACTGCATCCAGGCGACCAGTAGTTAAGGACCGGCCGGCCGATGGCCTTTTATTTTGCCAACAACGTTTCTTTGTCTTTTCTGTGCTGCCGACTAGCGACTTAAGGACTTTGTTGCAGCTCTGTACTTGGCAATAATAGCGGTTCGTGTGAAGGAGCACGGTTGGTCGAAAGTATTATTGCCATCGACTGCAGTATTAAAGTCAAATCTGTACTCCTTTGTCCAGTTTGCGAATGTGCCATAGTAGTACGATATCGAAGGTTTAGACAAATTAACAACTTCGACTCAGCTCGTTACGCTGATTTCTCATATTGATCGATCCGATTTTTCTTTCTTCACAAACTTCGTGGCAAACTTATCTTCAGAGTATAATGAACACAGCTTCTATATCATTTACTCACCTCTTGTTGTTTATTCTTCTCGAATTCCGCTCGAGTCATTGCGCCTCCACTACTGCCATTGCCCGCATGCTCTATCTTCTTAGCGGGGGCGACTTGCTGAATGGATGATACTTGAAAAGAAAAATCAATAAATTGTGTAAGGATTAGATAGATTAGGATCTTAGAAAGAAATTAATATTAAATATTGCGAAGAACACTTACAGGCTTCCATGCCCTCAGGCTGCAGACTCAACTTAGTCGCTTTCCTATCGTTGCATGCAAACCATTCATCCGCAGACAGTGTGGGCTTCCATGTGACGCGTGTTGGCGGAAAAAGATCGTCTTGAAATAGTTCGCTCTAAAACCAAAAAATGGCTGTAAGTACTACCACTATTTGCGAGCTAAACAAGATCTATAACACATACCTTAATGCGTGGCACAGTGAAACTCAGCGGTTCAATAGTCGTGTTAGTTAATCTGTACGCTTTCGAAAATTCCACACTCGCAACGTCACAATGATTTTTGGTGAGAAAACTCAAACCTTGATGCAGTGATGTGCAACGGTGATGCGATAAAGGACAAATGTATGGCTCCTCATCCGTAATCTCATAGCAGTAAATGGTCGAGTCACCTTTGCCCGTCACAAACAATGTCGAACTGTCCTCATCATAGTAAGGTATCAGTATGGATGGCGAGACATCTAGACTGGCCGTATTCAATGGTGCATTCAGCTTTTGTGCATTGTATACGCTTATTTGGCGCTCCGAAACTCTACAAAAGAAAAATGGAAAATTATGGATTATAAAAATACTTTATATATGTATGTATATGTGTGTGTTATTGCACCCAATTATAAATGCTTGTACTCACTTATCAAAGCCAGTGCAAACGATATATTGACCCTCCAGCGCCCAAGTGATACGTGCACCTCGCGTACCCACAGGACCATTGCCTTCACGTATGGGCGTCTCCGACTTGCGTGGATTGTAGACACGTAATTTGCCATCTTTGCACACGGTGGCGGCCATCTTACCGCAAGGGCTCCAGGCCAAATCGAATATTTGATCGGTGTGACCGGTTAATAGTATTTTTTCTTCCAAAGTATGTAAATCCCATAATTTAATTGTCATATCGTAACTGGCCGTTAAGAGCACATCTTCGGCCAACGGATGAAAGCGTATAAAGTAAATCTTATCCAAATGTGCAATGAGTTCACGTTCCGGCGTGTTCGTTGGCTCATTGAGTCCACCTTCTGGTATACGCCACAACTTAACTATGCCATCGTCACAGGCCACAGCCAAACGTGACGAATCGAATGGATCCCATTGGAAATCCATTATGTTGCTGCCGTTAACCAAAGATGGTATAACACCGTCGGGTAGACGACCCGGACGGCTTAACTCGAATATGGCAATTTTACCGCCAGGACCCGATAAGGGCACAGCGACACGTTCGTGGTTGGCATGAAAGCCGTTACATTCACCTGGTATCTGACGACTGAGATTGCGTAGATTCTCAATGTGTGTGGATTTGTGACCGGTCGTACCTTTAAGATGACGGAATTTCGAAACTTTGCCGAAAACAGTCGAAGTGCGTTTGTGTGTGGTGGTTATTGCCGCTTCAGTTGCAGACTTCTTAATGGCAGCGCCACCATCCACAGTTGTTGTGACATTGCGACGACGCTCTTCTAAGAGTTTACCCTCGGGTGCAGAAATACGTTTGACATCGCCTGTTGGCGTGACCAAATTGGCCTGTTGTTGTGGTTTAAATGGTTCGCCCTTGGAGAGTTCGCGACGTCTGAAAAACGAAAAAACAGCGTTTGCGTAAAAAAATAAGAAACAAGAAAAACGTTAACTTCGGCTGCACCGAAGCTGTAATACTCTTAAAGGGGCATTTCTCAGAGCATAAAGGAGTATAAAAAGATCTTTGTCTTATCGCAATGATCCAATCTGAACACTGATCACTTCATATACATATTTTATGATCTCCAGAACTTCTAGGGTATAAAAATCAACAATCAAATACTAATTTATTGTTATTCAACTAAAATCTAAGATCAGCTAACTAAAATTTTCGTTTTAGGCTCAAACTTACAGTGGCACTGGCGATTGCGATTTCTCCTCGACCGTGCTCTTCGAACGGCTCTCATACAAGCGACGCCTTTCGGCAATACTGTTTCGCGCAGCCGAGAAACGACGCAATTCCGCATCAGGTTTATCATCACCTTCCGTAGAGTTCTCCGAAGACTCCGAATGTGTTTGCTCGAAAATCTAAATAAAAAGGGTTAACATTTATTTTCCATTCAACTTAAAACAAAAATAAAATCGACAAAGATAAAGGTAAAAAGCAGTAACCTTATCGGGCGATTCATCAGCATCAGCCGAGGACTGTGTTGTAGTGAGTGAGTGTGTGTATATGTTTGTTGCCGAAATATGGTTAGCAATTGAAGGAAAGAATTAATTAGGTTAGCATATTTAAAATTAGTTAGTTTAGAGTTAGTTTGTAAAGTTAATACATTAATTTCACAATTTGGTTAATAAGTCATAAGTAAAAAATTTAGGATTTTTGAATAATTTTGTTATATTTTGACAACTTTTTGCATACCTTGCGACGCTCAGAAGTCGACAGAGATTTCTGTACGCTGCTGTCGCCGGCATTATCAGCATTGGGTTCTGTTGGCGAAATAAAAAGTATAAGTTACAATAATAAAAAGATTAAATTAAAAATTCTTCAACTCACTTTTAATTTCGATCTCCACAATCAGATCGGGTTTGTTTGGTGTTGTGGCCGCCAGTGGGGCAGGTGGTGCTGGCGCAACAAAACTATCGCCACCGTTGTCAGCCGATCCTGCGGTAGAAGCATGATGTATATTTTCCTGAGAACCAGGAGCAACTGGCACAGCGAAAACTTTGTCGAACGAAACATCGCCGGAATTGCTGGAAAATGGTTTGGGTCCAAGGCGTGGCTGGGTGAACAAAAACACAATAAAAATTATATATAATTTAGGCATAATATTGCTTCGAAAATGATTGGGGCATGTGTTGTGATAAAGGTGACAATGAAAATTTTAAATAAATCAAAGGTAAAGGTAAATAAGAAATGAAAGAACAGGTGAAAATTCACAGCAAAACAAATAGACCACCATATATTAAAAAAAAACAACAACACATGAGCGGATAAGCAAACAACAAATGGAAATATTGTTACTGGTGCATGTGCAAATATAACCACAACAAAATTATAAAAAAAAACAGTGCAACAACGACACAAAACGTAATTGAAGAACTGAAAATGTCAAAAGAACAGAAATTATAGCAATAATCAGGTTCAAGCCTACAAACTTCTTCAGACGGAAGTGCAGTTACAATAAAGTAGAGAGTCAAGTGAGCCACTATACTTAGCCGGTACAATATAAGTTTACAGCTGACTATTCACTAGTATCTAAAAATTATTTGGCTAAGGACTGTCAACTCGGCACCATTTCTCAAAATGATTTCAGAAACGTTTTCTGCCGCTACAACAACAAGATCAACTATTTGGAAATATTTTTTGTGGAATGTTTCCACAAATGCGTTGACATAGAATGAAAAATATCATAGTGGCAATATACACATACAAATTTCGAGACGAATGGTGACAGGACGCCAACGACAACAACTATAATTTATACATGATATACTTAACAACAAAAAAAAACAGCCCGTGCCCTTGTCATTCTATCCCTTGGAAAAAAAAACACTTTTAGACACACTGAAGTCTTATAAAAGATTACTCTCTCTATTATAGAAGATTTACTTTTCTCACAAATTTCAAATACAACATATACAGGTATTTGGGTATTTGTAACCCTCACAGGTTTCGCAAATTAGTGCTGCTACAACAAAAACTAACAATTTTTATTTGTAATTAACCTCACTTTTCTAGTCTTTTATGCGCTCTCATTTTCTTCCTCTCCGCAAAATTTCTTTCGCTCTTGTTTTCTCTCTTATTACAACTCTGCACTTCGGTCTGATCCGTGATAATAAATTATCAGTTACATTCTTCACAGCAAAAAACCTGCACACCTTGTAAGCGGCTGCAGCCGTGGTGCGTGGACGTGGTCGCGGCATAACCTCATCACCACCACCACCACTTGCGAGTGCAGCAGTTGTGGCTGCATCGCCTAGAGAATTATTACGCGAAGTACGCGGCATCGGACGCGGTGGTGAGGTTACACCGCTACCAACGCTGCCACTACTGCCCTCGCGTTCACGTTGCTGCTGCTGTGGCGATGATAAATCTGCCGCATTTGCAATTGAGGCATCCTCACTGCTGCCGGTTGACTCATCAGCAGGTGATTCGCGACTAAAGCGTCGCATCAATTCCGTATCTTTGCCATCCTTCTCTGAATCAGTTTTATATTTGTTGTCGAATTTACGTAGCAATTCGGATTTAGTAAATCCCACGGTACCAATTTGCTCCTCAGCTTTTTCCGTTTCGCTGGCGTTGCTGTCGTGCAAACGCGCTTTTTCGCTATCGTCCTTTTCATTTTCTATACTTGTTTTCATTGAGAAATGTTTGTTGCCATTACCGTTGCGTTGTTGTTGCAACACATTACTTGAGACCATCGCATTGTTAGGCGATTTTAGGGTTGGTGTTTTGTTGCATACTTTTTTGTTTTCAATATTTTTAATTAAATCACTCAAATTACCACGATGTACCTAATGATTGAGGTAGTGTCCGTTATGGCGATTCGAATATATTCAGTTAATTTAAATGTTTGTAGATAGAAATAGAGATTGGAAACAAGACAAAAAATGAGTACGAATGGTGGACACAGAGCAAAGTTAAATGCATAGTGGAAAATCGAATTGTGTATGTTTGTACATTTTTGTAAATACGCCTAACTAACCGTTACAACACTATATTTACTTACAATTATTGGTGAGTCGCCCAGTTCACGCTTTGCGGGATCCAAACTCATCTTTGGCACAGGCATATTGGCGCCACCGAACCATTCGCTGGCCGTGAGTTCGGTCTTGTAGCCCGTGGTTTCCGGGTAGAGATCGCTATGGAAATCGCGATAAGTCTGCGGGGATTTAAGAAACATTAAAAAATATTATACGCTTTACTCTTCTTTCTAAGTTTAACTTACCTTCCGTGGCACCTGATACATAATGGGTATAACCATGTTGGAAGTTAACTGCAGCACACGATTCACTTCGCCTTCCATTACTTTAAGCGCGCGCTTTGGTACCAAACAAGCACCCTTGGTCTGTTCGCCGGTGTGACGCAGACCTTCAGTCAGGTAGGGATCTTTGTCGCTCACTTCTAGATAATTAATGGTTGTGTCACCCTTTCCAGCAAGGAATAACATATTTGTGTCGGGATCGTACAGTGGCATAAGTATACCGGTGGAACAATCGAGCTCCAATGTCTTCTCCGGCACTGAAAAGTTACGCAAATCACGTATGATAACCTGACGCAAACGTGCGGAATCGAAACCGGTGGTCAGTATACGCGTCTGGTTGCCCAACCATACGACACGAGAATCCTTAATACTCTGATGTGACTCTGCGACCATTTGTATGGGCGAGTCAGCAATGCGTGGATCCAATATGCGCACATTCTTATCCTTGCAGCTAGTAGCAAGTGTTGTGCCATCCTGTTTCCAGCTTACCGACTGTATGACCTCGGGATGTTCATTATTAGCTACAAAAAAATAGAAGAGATAAATAAAGTATAATATTAACCACAAATATAACTTCAGTCTTCAATACTTACAGAAAAGTTCCTTTTGTGTTGTTATATCGAAGAGTGTCACACAACCGACAGCGGTGGAGTGTAGCAAACCATCGGCTGTTGGATGAAACCCGACAGTCTCTACGCGACGTTGCTTGTGTGAAAACACACATTCGGGATCGGAAAGTGATGCCTCCAGCCCCTTTTCCGGTATATGCCAGATTTTAACGAGGCAATCTTGTGACGCTGTGGCCAAGAGTCCATCGTGAAAGGGTGAGAATTCTAAATCAGTTACAGTATCTGTATGACCATGTAATAATGGCATTATTTTGCTCTTGCGCCCGCAATCGTCTAATGGTAGCACAGCAACACTCGAACCCGTGTGTTCCCAATTGAAGGCCATAAAAGCGGCTGAAGCCGCAATATTATTGCCGAAGGTCTGATACGATCCCACACAGATGTCACGTATGCATGCCTCCGGCTTCGGGACGATCGGTGCGGCATTCTTGTATTTGGATGCTTTAAAGCGCCACGCCATCTTGATGGTAGCTTAAACAGTCAATAGATGACTTTGGCAATTTGATTGTATTATACCTGCGAATTAAAGGAATATAGAAATTTTCTTTTAAAAAATATAACGGTTATGGATACCAAAAAGTGTAGTTTAAAAAATGAGCTTTCTTTGTCGTATTTTAAAAAATAAATTTCATATTTTAAATTTTATTCGTAGTTTTATGCTTACTACAAGCGAAAATTTTTTAGGTTAAAAATTAGTTAAACAATTTTTTTCTGCTTTAAGGGTTTTAAAAGTTTAATACCAAAATTTATGATTGATTATTGATGTTAGATTAAATAAATAGTAATTATACCCTGTACAGGATATATTAACTTTGTCAGAACCGCGATATCGGACCACTATAACATATAGCTGCCATACAAACTTATCGATCAAAAAGCAGTAAGTGTATACGGTAGAAAACTTTTGTATCTGACAAGATATCTTAACGAAATTTGGCCGGGACTAATGTTCAAGGCAAAAGTATAATCTCCGTAGAAATTGTTTAAATCGGAGTTCTCTACCATATAGCTGTCATACAAACTGGTTGGTCAAAATCAAATTCTTATATGGAAAACCATTAAAATAAATATAAATAGAAAAGTACAATAAAGTGGCCACAATTCACTAACATCTGTTTGTTTACACATTTATATCCCGGTACCAAAATTATTCCACAAAAAACTTGTGCCTAACACAATCTCACAAGTTCAAGTTGGCACTGTTTTCTGTCCCATTTTGAATTATTCCTAATATTTTCATCAAAGCACTGGATGACACAACTAAAATAATTTACCAATTAAAATATTAATGCTATTCACATGGTTCAAGGCAACTAACGCACATTCCTCACGCCAAAATGCATTTCAATCACAAAACAACAACAAACGCTTATATAAAATTATAATAATAATGTATTGTATGCGTTAAAACTCAATTAATGTCGCCATCAAGCGGAATAAAAAACCAACTGAGCCGAGCTAGTGAATCAAAAATAAAAATTCCGTTTACTGTGTAGGTGGAAGCAAGGCGCCACAAGCAACACGAGCGTACGACGCTTGCAACAAACATTGAGCGTATTTTTCTTTTACTTTCCAACGCTCTCTCCTGAAGGCAAAACAAATGCAGCGGCCCAGTAGCCGGTGCAAAGAAAATGAGAAAGCAAAAGAAAACACACAAAAACAAATAAACACGTCCAAGCAGCAATGCAGGGCAAAACACTTCGACGAATATGCTGTATAGTTGAAATAACCAAATATGGATACAATGCCACCACTAGAGCCCACCGGTTTCGAAGAGGGTTGCTCGCAACTTGCTCTGCCTTTCGCGTTTATTTTGGTATTTGTTGGTAAGTGGCGGACAAGTGTGAATTATGCCACCACCGCTAACGCGGAGCAGTACAAATGAGAAGAGTCGACATTGTGAACCCCAATACACTATCAGCACTATGTGTACTACCACCACCACCACCACGACGATCACCACCAGAAGCTGTTGAAAACACTACGTTTCCGCCCAAGCGAGCCAAGTAGCAAATGCCGAGTTGCTCAAAATTAGATACACAAAGTAGATATTTGTTGAGCTGCTGTGTTGCAACAAAAAGCGGTCAAGAATTCTTTGCTGCCACCACCAATTAAATAGCCAAAACCAATGTCATATAGCTGGCAAAATCGACGGACACTCGAATCACCACCGTCACAACTATATCTTCATTTATCATTTAGGATTTCGAGCTATTCTTGTAACTTGTTAGCCGAATGAGAGTCTAATACTGCTTGTGCGAAGGTTAAATAAGTTTGAGGGCATTAAGCACAAGAAAAGGACAAAACTTGAGGTCGGTACTCCAGTATCAGTAGTGTTTGAATGTTGTTATAGAAAATAGTCAAAAAACACTCCCCAAATAATTTTGAGAGATTTTGCCAAGAAAAATTGCGGATTCGTTCCGGGTCTAAAACTTTCAAGAATGCTGCCTAGTGGACAGAGTCATTGGAAAGCATTTGGTCAACTATGCATTCAGTAAAAATAAAAAAAATTAGTTTTGGGGAAATTGAATTTTAAATCATTTTTGACCCAAATCAATGCAGCTTTAGATTGTTAAGCTTTGAAGGATACTTAATTAGTCCCACGACACATCGGGATCAGACCCGGTAACGCAATTTCGTTATTCTCACAGTGCACACATTTCTTTCCTTCCGTCTGAGTCCAACTGACTCAAGGAAATCAGTGCTCACCAATCATTCCGGTGTACTTATTAACGATGTGCTCTCTCGTACCCTTCTGCGGTTTACAGGAACGAATGTGTCACTTCATTTTTATAAAATATGTATATACATATATAAATATTCCATCACACAAGCGCAACGGCTGGCAATCAACTACAAAATGTCAAAATCCAGGGGGTCCCTATGCACATTTTTTGTTTGCGGCTACTGTTGACTGTGGACTCGCAAGTTCGGTGCAATATCGGTTACGCTTTGTTGCATACTGCAGCGGAAGTTAAAAAATGAAGAAAATACAATAATACATATGTACAATAAAAGAGCGAAAAACATTTAACAGAGGCCACAAAATATGTACATATAAGGAAGGCAATCTTTCCTACGTGGATATATGGATAAAGACATCTGCGAAAGCGGCAATGGCAGCAATGCAATCAGCAAAAACAGCAAACAAAACAAAAAATATTGAGAAAAACTTGGCAACTGTCTTCTGCTCCATTGATGACATTTATGCAGCTATCAGGCAAGATGAGTTCGTACTGGAAGTACGGTAAACACTTTGAAACAAAGTGGCATGCTGATATTCAAAACATAGAAATATGAATATATATGTATTTGAGGAATAAGTAAAAATAATGAACTTAATTAGTATACACATTATTAAATTGAATTCAAAGTCCTTGATACTAAACTAAATATCGTTTAAAGGTTATTTTAAAGGGTTATATGATTAAAATTTCAAAAAAATGCTTTTTTTAATCGTTTTATTTTCATATTTTTGAAAATATTCCCCGAAAATTTGAAGCTGATCCGGCAATTAGTTTCGGAGATATGAGTGTATTTGTAAGAAAATTTGGATCCATTTGAAATTTACACACGAACTTCTTACATATGTTTGTCAGATAATGATAGGAGTTTTTGATGATAATTTCGACTTGTTAAGCCACACTTTTTCACAAAAAATTCCTTTTTTGGGAAACCACCAATTTGTCAAAAATCAAATTTTTGATTAGACCTTCGATCATTAACTGTATTCAACTATTGTAAGATATTTTTTTGGACTTTAGATAATTTTAAGAAAAAAATTCTCACCGCAGGTATCTTGCTTTGGAAGTTCTACTGGAGATCGCCTACGGAGTCATATGAATCCAACATTTTTCGAAAAAAATCTATTATTGTTGCATGATTATCTATTAAATAAAAATACTTTAAAAACACTAAAATGTGCGTTTTTCTATCTTGCAAGTGATTATAATCACCTAAAATATACTTTTTTGACATTAAATTTGCTTTATATCTGACATCTTTGATTTGGTACTCCTCTGCTAGCGAATTTTGCACTCTTTTCTGCTGTCAAGATGTAAATATGTCAAGATTGTGAACACTAAAGTGTTTTCATATTTATTTTTGACAATGCAGGTCTATTGCATGTATAGTAGCAGTTAGTTAGTTTATTTTCAGTTCATTAAACAAGAAGGTGATAACATTTGTTGGAAAAAAAGTTACCAATTTCTAGCTCCTTGTATAAACTGCTTTTGGTCCGAAAAATTTGCGATTCAAGCCATAGTACATTAACTAAATTTTCATTTATACACACATATGTTGTTGTAAGGCAAACGGTTTGCCCCGTTGCAAGAATTTCCTCGACGATTACACTATTAAGGCCATTGCATGGTATTTGGCATTCATGCTGCAGTGACACTGGAGACACCAGTATAGTCTGGACAAGTTGTCGTTGTCGCGATGCCGTCGTCATCGTCGTGTTGTTTGCCGCTGCAAGCCACAAGGCAACAACAACAAGACAAATAAGGCTGCTTGAAGATAACCAAACAGCCTGGAGCACCGCTAAACAATGAAGCGAATACCACAATCGACCATACTGCATGCTTCAATAACAACAACAAATGCGCACAAAGCACACATATCAGACAAGTGTACGGTAATAACAATAAAATCAGTAAAAAGGAAACAGATAAAAGTTGCTTGGCGGCTTGAAGTAGTATTTGTTCGTTTTCCTGCCAAGTTGTTGGATGCCTTGCTTGTGTCGGCTGAGTTGATTTCGCTATTCATGTCGCACTTGTGCTGAAAAGAAAACATAAAACGAACCAACCAGTACCACCATCCAGTCCAGTCAAACAGCCAACCTACATGCGGCATTGAGGCCTTTTCCAACACGGCGAACACAATTTAAATAATTTAGCGGAGGAAAAGCTGAAATAAAACTAAAAAAAGTTACGAATACAGGCGGAAAGAGGCGCAATATAAACGGATATTTTCATGATACATATGGCTTGGTAAGGAAGACAGCTACAGGCATTACTCCCACTTTGAGTTCTCATGAAAACAGTAGGACACTGATTGAAGATTAATGCTCAGCATACAACCTGGGTGTGTGTGTGCATATTTCATTTGGTTTGAGCACTATTTTTCACCTAGTAGTATATGATTT
Organism: Bactrocera neohumeralis; assembly: GCF_024586455.1. Lineage (NCBI taxonomy): Eukaryota > Metazoa > Arthropoda > Insecta > Diptera > Tephritidae > Bactrocera > Bactrocera neohumeralis. The sequence goes on from NC_065922.1 coordinate 21,584,808, forward strand.
CCTACAAAGCGATTGATATGTCATTCACTTGCAGCACCTGAGTTTTGCACCTGTTTAACGACGCAATGGGCAATGACATCCTATATCCCATTCTCCCGTTTCAAAAGATACATTTAAACTATTAGGAATATTTTTTCTCATTGTTACACAATCGACTGTTTAATTTCGACAAGCGTCCACTGTAAGTGCACTTCTCTTTTTCTATTCACACAATTCTATTAACTATATGGATAGCGTGGTTTAAATTTTGTATTGCTTATACAAAAATTGGACCGAAGGGTTTGAGGAAAATTAAATGCTAAGTAAGGAGCATAATGAACTCCTCTCCAAGCAGTTCCTGCTGGGATGTTTTCGTAGAAATCATCTTTGCAGCCATCAGCTTGGAGCGGAACCGCCTCCTAGGAGCATCAAAAGGTCCTTCCTTGACTATGTCGACGACGTCGTACAGTACGCCGACCGGACTTCGGACGCAACTGACTTTCGACAATTACTGACCGCCATTCACAGTGGAGCTATTAACGCCTTCACCGATTCCCCTCCTGTGAATGGCGTTCTTGGAGTCAAACCACCACCCATCGCAGACGAAGAGCTCGAGGTGCCGCGAGAAACGCGAGTGACCCTAGCGCAGCTTCGTTCTGGATATTGTAGCAGGTTAAACTCCTACCTATCCAGAATTGACCCAGACATTGCCAATGTATGTCCTGCATGCAACTAGTCTCTGCATGATACTGACCACCTCTTTGCATGCCCTACCAACCCCACACATCTAACACCCTTTTCCCTTTGGTCCGACCCCGTCGAAACAGCACGTTTCCTGGGCCTCACGTTAGTTGACGTCGATGACAACACAACAACAACAACTACATGACCCTTACCATCCTAACGGGGACTGATAACCGTTAAAACAACAACAACAACAGAAAAATTAAAATATATTATTAAAATTATTAGCAAAACTTTCGAAGTCGTTAGAAAAATGATTCAAGTCATAATTATTTCATAATATGAATTATAGCTAAATTGTGGTTTCAAATTGTATTTTAATCTAAACATATGTAATTTTTTGTCGCAAATAATGCATTCAAAAAATAATTTAACATTTGAAATAATTTTTACCCAAAAATGTTAATTAAAAATTTTGAATTAAAAAAAGTAAATAAATACCCAATATGATGACAATAAATGTTTACCCAAGTACTCTGCTTAAAATTAAACATTTTTAATTTATTTACTCCAATACTGGAAAGAGAACAAATTAATCCCAAGCTTATAATTTAAAAAAGGGAAAGAAATTGTTTTAGAATTTACATTTTTACGCGTTTGTTTACCTCATGTTCTGTCAATTTAGTTATCTTATCTTCTGAAAAGGAAATCTTATTTTCAATAAAATATCAACATAGTATAGCTCTTTTTTATATTTATTTGCTCTTTATTATAGTGTTTCAGTTAAAGATACATATGTATGTAAGTGAATTTATCTCTTTGCCCTTTTTCATACCATAATTTAATTTGAAAAATAGTTTTTTTCATTTTTTACTAAAGGTTTTTAATTAAAAAATATTTCCTCAATCTTTAATCAAAGAGTTTTGAGATTAAAAAATAAATTTTCATTAAATTACTATTAAAATGAAAAAGTAATTTAGTTCAAGATATTCAAAATCACAATGCTCAAACCCGGAATTACAAATTTAATTTTTAATACAACATTTTTTAATTAAAAAAATTGCAACTCTGAAAAATAAAAATAACTTACAGAAAAAATAAAATATCCCAGAAAAAATGTTATACTTAGTACTATTTTATTTACTAAAAATTGGATATTACAGCTTCCTCCCCGTCAGCATTTTTTCAATCAATACCAAGCCCTAAAGCAAAATTAAATAAATCTCTGCAAATAAAAACATAAAAACCTAGATAAAAAGCTATTCTCTTTTAGCAAAATGGAAAGTGGGCAAGCGTGCGTGACTGATGGAGATCCCATGTATAAATGAGGTCAGTTAATTTCTAGCAACCAGTTGACTAAAGCGCAGATATACACCTCCACAATTGTCACAACACGCTGAGCTGTAACTCTTTAGTATTCATATATCGCTAATCATTAACGTTGAATATAGAAATATTTACATACACATATGTACTACCGCATATTTTTGTATAAATACTTATATGAAAAGTGTGCAAATTGCCAGTAACATCAACACATATACATTTTTTCGCACTGATTCCATCCTCATATGCATATGTTAACAATTATATTATATTTCATTCTAGGTTTAGTTTAAAGCTTTGGAGAGTTTTTTGTGCTTAGTATTTTATGTGCGTTTTCTTTCTGTTGACACTGTGCTAGCGATAAAGACGCATACGAATTCGTAACAATAGAAAGTGCTGGACATGGTGTCCGGCAAAGAAAACTATGAATCGTTGCAGTGTATGCAACTGGCATCGTTTCGAAGTGCAAACAGATATAGAAAAAGACAGAGTCGTAATTCCGACCTAGACCGTGTGTTTCTTTGATTTTTTATTTAATTTTTTTTTTTTTTTTGAACTTTTTTCTTGTGGACGTAAGGAATGGCAATAGCTAGGGGAACAACGTCATTAAGCTTACCATTGTAGATATCTGCTTATATACCGACAGAGGGTTGATTGAACGTTGAATGGGCGCATCGCTGAAAAAAGCTGCTACCCAAGGACAAATGGATAAGCTTGGTCAATCAATCGAATGTCTCGGCTACGCTATACCAGCAAAGTAGGCGACAAAAATAAATAAATAACACTAAGAGTACGAACCGAGAATATGTATAGTTTCATTGTTCATTAAGTGAATGTACCTTAAATGGACTGGAAAATTTAAATTTTATAATGGCTAACTGATAGCAATGAATGCAACACTATGTATGTATGTACATACAATCTTTACACACACACATGTACTTAATCCTGCAATGTGTGCATTCTGTATTGCTGATATTTTCACGGCTTGTGATAATTATGTTATCAAGTAATTATTGAAAACTAACACAAATGATGATTCATAACGATGACTAATAGACGCGCTTTTGGGATGTTGTCATAAAATCATACAAATAAGGTGCTTTAAATATCATATACTATACAAAATATTGAAAAGATTGAAACTTGTCTCAAGTGATATCCTGGAATACAAAAATGGATAACAACTAATTAATATGCCATTCATTTCGCCCCAATAGTTTCACCCTCCCACCCCATCAACACCGCCCGGCAAAGCGACACTTATATATAAACATTGAATACCGGAACAAAAACAAAAGTTAATGTTTTTGATGGTTTGGCTGTGTTTTCAGCGATTGTGGCCGCTTATTGTTGTTATTATAACTTTGCGACGATAACATGACAAACAAACACCGCTCGCTTATCGCTGTTGAAGTGTTACCAGTTAAATACCACATTACTCACGCCGTTTTTGTAGCAATTAATTATTTTTTTTTTTTTTAATATTTTTAGATTCGATCTACATATGTACTTAACTTCTATTTAAAAATGATTATATTTAATAATCAGCAAAACAAATTATAGGGAGTAATCGAATCTGCAATACACACAGAGTATTATGCTCTCTGTTACCCGATCAGCTTCGAGAATTGTATGCGCTCTTCTGGTTTTTCTCTTATCTTTTTTGGCTTTTCGCAAACGAAATAAACCTTTGTTGTTGCTGGTTTGGAGTTCGCGCAAACGTCGTCTGCATAGTTCTTGTCAATATAACCATATATATAACTGCCGCTGACGTCGCCTTCGCCAAACTTTCCATTGGAAAGAGCACACACCCTTTTATGTGCAGACGCAAACGAAGCAACGCTAAGTCCAAAGCCGGTATTAGGCGGCATAAAAATTCTGCGAGGAAGCTGCCGCCCATAATCTAATCTCTTAAATAAATAGGTATATATCCTACCTAGCTGCATACAAAAACAAAAACACTTACTACACAAAGAAATTTATAAGGATATTCACCGCTTTTGTTTTAAGCTTCAACTCAGCTTGTTGTTTGATATATTTTTGCCTCTGCTGCACACAATACAAACACTTGAATGCAATTGTTTTTTTAATTTTCATATAAATTCAGACTGAAATGTAGGAAATAATATTTTCATTCACTCCACTGATTTCTTTCCTTTTTCAAAATTCAGCACACAAACACTACGCCGGTAACTAACATGTATATGGGCTATTATTTCCGAAGAAAATTACCGTCACTTATCGCGATGCACTTGAAATGTTTTCAGCGTTTTTTGCCTGCTTGCGTTTCTGCGGCGAATCCTTTGTTTAGGTCGATTAAAATAGTGCAATCTGAGAGGAAATGCACCCAAAATTTTTAAATTTTACTGCAGCTATATTTAAAAACACTTTTTCTTCTTCCGACTTTCTTCGAGCGACTAATCGAATCGTTTCTCAGCAGTTTCGTCGATTTCGTTTTCGCTCAAGCACTTTTCGTGAAATAAAAGTAGAGCTGCCATATCATAATATTTCGTTTGCAACAAATCGAAAGAAGGCGAAGGCATCCATTCTTTTATTCCTAAATATCAAAATAAATTTTGGCTTTAAAAATGTTAAAAATCGTTCGAAGTTATACTCTTTTTTCTTTTAAGTGTAAATAATTTGACATAGAAGCTATAGGCTAAAATATAATAAATAATTGTATCAAGTGTTATCTTCCGGTAACAACAGAGTTGCACAAAAGTAGTGTTGCAAACGACAATTAGGTGGTGAAAAAGAAGTACAACTGGTAAAACAGAACCATAGAATTGAACTTTTAAAAATATGGTGGAAACATTTTTTACCGCAAAGATCAAATTTTAGAGAATTATTAAAAATGTGAAAGCAGTATATTTAACAATACTAAGATGGTTATTTTGCTTAAAAAAAGCATACGACATGTCTCACAGTGCTATCACATGTGGTGAAAATCATCTAAGCCTGAGACACAGGTTCTTTCCGGTTACTGTTATGGGAACTTGTTTAGAACTATTTGATTATGCCTGGTAAATGTTAATAAGCCTATTTAATGATTTTTGTACAACTTACTTACATCACCAGCATTGTAATTTTTTAAAAGTTACACTATGAAAAGGTTATATTAAGTTTACCACGAAGATTGTAATACACCGAAGAAAACATGGGTGACCCTTAAAAATGTAAATATAAACAATCAGCGTAACGAGCTGAGTCCATTTATCCATGTCCGTCTGTCCTTCCGTTTTTGAGATATCGATCTCAAATGTTGCTTACGTTCTTTCTACCTCAAGAAGCTGTTCATTTTTCGGAATCACCGATAACCGAACACTATTGCATGTAACTTTTATACTTGTCGAGATATCTTCACGAATTTTCAAAACATTTTTGTCCAAACATTTTATTAAGATCGGAACACTATCGCATACAGCTGCCATACAAACTGACCGATCACACTTCAGATAAAGATCTTTTACTCTCTTACGCTATAAGAAATGCCCCTGTGATTAGTATTATAGCTTCGGTGCAGCCGAAGTTAACAATTTAATATTTTTTTGAAAGGATAAATTGTAGTAAAACAACGCTTTCGAAGGAAAATATGTGTACATACATTTATTTTGTAAAGTAATTTCATAAATAGTTTTTTATAGTTATTTTCAGTTTTACTTTTTTAATATTATTAAGATAAAATTAATTCATACTTAATTTATAATTACAAACATTAATGTGGATCACTGCAATGTTATACATGATACATTATTTGTATGTTTCATGAGTAGTTGCTAATACATATGCTATTCTTTAACATTTACATATACATATACCTTTTATTATATGTTTTTTTTTAGCTTAAATGTTAATAGAAATTGCACTACATTTAAATATACCGAATGAAAGAGATATTTCACATGACAATTTCTCATAAGCTCATTTGAAAAAAAGATAAAATAGAAAATAAATAGTTTTTTTTTCAAATTAACAATAAAAAATAGAGAAGAAAATTTTAATTAATCCACGACGTTTATAATTAGTTGTGTAGAATTAAAAGTACATATGTAAGATTTTTTATATACTATATTAGGCACATAAGCATTTTTATAAGAATTAGTTCAGAGAGATAGTATAAGAAAAAGTATATGAAAATGAAAGAAGAAATAAATGCATGGAAAAGGATTGTGGCTACCGTGGCATGTTTGAAACAAAAAAGTTCCGATTTGCAGTACCATATATTATTCATTTGTTACACACATACCTATATTTATAGAGTAGATGTTTAGCTTATTTAGTTATTCCTTATTTATATATAGTTTTGTGTGAAATTATTATACAAAATATATCTTGCAACTAAATATTGTTATCATTGTACATAATTTAAAGTGTTGTATTTTTACAAACGATAGCAGCACTTCTATTGCATCGTATAGATATAACCTAAAAATTATACAAATGCATTTTATCAGTGTTTTTCAATTAATTTTTGTTGTTAATATACATATATGTGTATAAATGTACCTTTTGCTTTCTATAAAAAGCAAAGTCTTCGCCTTTTCTACTACTCATTTCATAAACAAATGTAGAATACCAATACCAACTTTGTAATATAAGTTAGCAGTGATTACATCATACACTGCACCATATTTCCTTTTCACCACAGCAAAGCATAACGGATCCGGATTCTCGCCAGTACGTTGCAGTGCAATTATTTAATTTATACCCTAAGACAGTCTTCTTTATATTCATTTAGTTTAGTGTGTAGCATAGTTTTAGCAGTGCTTGTGGATGCAGATAATTTTTGGAATTTAAATTCTATGGCGCACAAACAAAATTTTAAATTCGATTATTTTGCTTTTTAAACTTTGTTTAGGCATCTTATAAGTATGAATTTCATTGAATTAAAATTGTAAACAATGAACAGCTGTTTGTGTAAAAATAAGCAAATAACCATACATAGGGTTTTCACGGAGCGTAGAGGTTATTTTTAATCTAATAACCACATAACCCGATAACCACCTTATCGTGAAACAAATTTCAGCTTAGTATTTTGTGGAATCGATTTTTGAAAAGAAAAGTAAAGAAATAGTATGTCTGAATTATTAAAAAAAAGTGTTATTTAAAAAATGCATATCTAGTATACTCTATTTTAAATCCAACAGTTATTTGAATTTTTTAATTTTTCAGTTAAAAATATGCTATCACTTTAATATTTTGCCCAAGAGTATGGTAGACTTTAATTTTAAGGTTATAAAAATAATTTGTATTCGTGCGCCAAAGACTCTAAATAAGAATTGAGAAATATTTAAACTTTTATAGTTTTTTTTTTCAATTCTGTAGTTGAAGAAAGTAGTAACAATCTATATTTACAACACTGCCTGCACTAACGTAGTCTTATAAATACATATTGCTAGTATGTATTAGATATTTATGCCAGTAAGGTAATTATTTACAAAGTATACATAGTTGATTACCATAAAATCAATATATTCAGTGTATAAAATGATTGTTTACACAATTCTACGTAGTAAGGAAAATTACAATTTTGAAACTGTTTTATATAACAAATTAGTAACAGAAACAGCAAGCAGTAAAATATACTTTTTTTGATAAATAATCAATATTATAGAAATTGAAATGGGATTTATAAATGTTTTTAAGAAATAATATTTTTTCTAGTAATGTTAACGGGTTTTATAAATGTTTCTCAAAAATAATATTTTTATAGATATTTTAACGGGATTTACAATACACTGCTTTCACATTATACTTTACAAATGTTTAGTTGATAAAAACCAGACGATTTATATTTATAAAAGCGCTTAATGTAAACTGCAATATTTTTATATTTTTTGAAATGTAAACAACTTATTATAGTAGCATTTAAAAGCATATGCAAACCCATTTTGTTGAGATAATTGTGCGAAAACAGGATGCTAGCAAACAAACACATTGCTAGCACACTAACATTGCTTTCTAATGATAAAAATTATTTTTCAAAAGATTCAAGTTGCATAAGAATTAAAAACATTTTTTTGTTACTTTTAAAGTTCATTCGTTTTTGTTTACGCTAAGCGCTCGCTTCGACAACTCTTCACATACATACATATTGACGGTTTATGAATTTATCGTTGATTTATTGTTACTTTACATGAATATATAAAAACAAATTACTTGATTGCTTGTTATATGAAACACGGCGTTCTTATCGACTGCTCATCACTGTTAAAGAGAGACAGTTAAATTCTTTCACTTATGAAAACTGATAAGGTGTACAAAAACATGCAATACATATAATATAATATAATAAAATTTCGTTGTGTTTGTGTCGGTGCAAGTTGAGTTTGGTTTGGTATTTGGTTGCTCTACAACATTTGAGTTGATTTTTTTTTGCTTTAAAATTTTTCTGTTTCTGTTAATTTAAAGCAATTTACTACTTCTCAAATTGAACTTATGTGCAATTTTGTTTGGTTTGCATAACATTATAATTTTTGCTAATGTCGACATAAGATGTGCTTTCAATGAGTGCGCGTTTCGGTGATTATCACTATGCTTTTAGTTATATATATGTATGATGATAGCAAGTGTGCATCCAATATAACTGTGCATTGTTATATATATTACTATTTAATAGCTGTGTTTTATGGTTAATTTTCTCCTTTGCTGCTTTTAACCTCATATAATGTTATGCTTCTGACAGCGCTGAAGGATATAGTTTGCATATAAGTAATTCTATTACATTGCATGCACATTTCATTTTTGTTTTTATTTTTTTAGTTCTTTGCTGATAATTGAGTATTCCTTCAGGATATGTGAATGTACGGCTTCCGTTACGCAAACCGTTTATGCTTGTACAGGTCGTCGGCCACGCGGTTTTATGCTTTCCGATATTTGCCACATCTCTTCCTCACCCAGTTCATATTCAAAGTTATCGAAGAAACGTATAATGCGCTCGTTGCGGCGGAAGTTGTACTCACTGTGTAGAAGAAAAAAGTTAGAAAATGTTTAAGCTTTAAAAGCCTATTACGTGCACAAACCATTTTTTGAAGCGCTTCATGTTCTCTATTAAGTGATATTGTTGCCAACGTTTGGAGAAGTTGACGACGCCTTCCTTTAAATAATCTGGATTGCCAACATGTACGAATGTTAAGTCTTGCAGCACTAGACCACTGTTTGGTAAAAATAAAAAAAAGTATTTATTTAATTATTACATTACATTTTCGTTCAAAAAACAAACAAAATTATAAAACGTAAAAGCGACAAACTTTTAATTCTTTAACATGTTTTTTTTTTTTTAATTTAAGTATTCACTAAGTAATTTTGATTTATCACAACAGCTGATTTTGTTGAATTTTTTCACAGCCAACTTCACACTTACCCGCTTTACTGTTATATATTTAAATAGTTAATATAGGAAGGTTTATAAAAAAATATCTTAAACCTTTTGGAATAGTTTTTGTTTGGAGTCCTATCGAAGACGGAAGCTCAAAAACATGAATTTCGGCATATTTTACTATCAAAGGGGTAAAAATGAAAAGAAAGATCTTATGTCACGGAGAACACGTGTTGACCGAACGCATTGATTTGAAAAATTTGGTTCCGGAAATTTCGATGTTGGGGATGTATCACGCCCTGGAAAGACTTTTGAAGACGAAGTGGGCGATGCAAAATGTCGAATAACAACTCGATAAATTGCAGAAAAATTGAATTTGTTTAAAGCGACTGTTCGCAAGCTCATCAAATGTGTAGGATTTCGAAGCCTGACATAATGGATCCCCATATGCTTAAATAATGACTTTAATGTGCTTATCAAGCGTGATCCATTTTTGAAGCGACGAAAAGTGGAATGCAAAGCGCAAGAGATCATGGTCTAAAAAGCATTAGCCTGTCCAAGCTACCTTGAAGGGCGTTTGTCTCCAAAACAAAGGTTGTGTTGTCTGTTTGATAGTATTTCAAAGGGATCGTTTAATTTCAGCTTTTGGCTTTTTTCTTACCTCAGGACGTCAAAAACTACTTGGATAAGTTTTTTGTTCGCAAACTTTATGAGCATGGAATCAATATCTTGCCCGAAAGATGATAAAAGGCACTAAATCAAATTGGAGAATATATAATTTCATAAAATGTTTTACGGAATAAAAAAATTGTGTTGAAATTGCACTAAAAAAGAAATTACTTAGTGAACGACCCATTAAAAGCTTAAATCTTTAATCCCAAAAGTGCCAAGAGTGTTTAAGCCAATATTAATAGTTTTATACTTACATATACGGAATACAGGGTGGACTTGTTGCAGCCAAAGTAGTGCGATATGCTCGAAAACTAGAGCTAGAATCGATCAGCAGGCAATATTCCTTAATGTCTTGCGTTATAGTCTTAGGCCATTCCAGTCTAATTAAAAAAAAAGAAGCAACGATTAAAGTAGACGAAAATATAATAGTAACGTAGCATCTAGTAACGATAACTCACCGCCGTATGGGCGCCGAATCGAGCGCTGATAATAAAGCCAAATACGAATTGTAGTTATTCATTTTTCGCAAATATTTCATAATTTTTATGAATTTAATAACATGTTTTTCACGTTCTTTGGCATCGCCTAATGTGAGAATTTTCGAACGTGCCCAAAATGACATATTATTAAAGTGTTCGGTAAACTTATTCAAATTGGGCGAACGCTCTTCACTCTGTTCTTTGGCAAAGAGCAATACTTCGGGTATTTCGATCTTCTGAAATAGATCGGCATCGAGTAGTGTCATTTGTTCGGCAATCTCTACCGATTTGAGATCGAGTAGGCTGGGCTGATTGGTGACGGTGATATGCATATCGGCTTTAGGTGGTGGCAAACGTTGTTCCCGGAATAACGTTACCTACGAATTATGTCAATTATTAGTGGTAAATGTATGATTTGTGGTTGGGTTGATTTTACCTTCTCTACAAATATGCTGCGCAATGTTTTCGCTAAATACAATTGGCCGGCACATACCAGCTGATAATTAAATTCGACTATGAGAGCCAAGAGCTGATCTGTCAGGTCCATTGACCTAATATATAAAAATAAATTAGGAAAACTAGTTTTTATAACAAAAATATAATTTTACTTACGTTAAGCCATCTACCACTCTCATAAGTAGTGAGAATGTCTCACGGGCAACGCGTTGCTTGTGATCGTTTTGGCAACAGAAAAATATGGTATAGCGATGGGTTAGCTTTTCAATCACATCGATCGGCTGTATAAAGGTGCGAAACGTCGTGATGAAGGCATCAATGAATGCTGGAAATAAAAAAATATTAGGTTATGTTAACATCATTATGTATGTATGTGTATAAAATTGTATGTAAGCGTGCTTTTCTAAACCTTAAAACAACTACCACAATTTGCCAATACTTTGACTTCCCTTTTATGGAAACCCGTAGTGTTCCTCTTAAATGTTAACCCACTAGAGACCACACTGTATAGATATTTTGATAAGTTTTAACACTAACTCACCATTGTCATTCTGCACGCGGCTCGCATGTACAATCAATGCATCAATATAGCCGCCCTTTATATCCGGCCCATCTTCATCCTTTCGCTTGAGCACCAAATACTTGGTAACATCAATTTCTTCCAGCATTTTTGGCAATTCATCCTGTGGCACCGTCTGCAACTCACCACACTATACAATAAATGTGAAACAGTTATAATTATTTTTTTATTTGTACAAATTTCTCTTCGCCCACCTTATCATCAGTAAAGCTATTGTTCTGCAATAATTGATCTTCACCGGCGCTCTCAGATCTGCTGCCGGGCGTACCCTCATGTGTGTCGGCGCGACGTAGTGGTGAATGTCTACTTGTTACATGATTGTCGTGACAATTCTCATTGGGCAGCTGGTGAGAGTGACGGAGTGACGCTTGTTCCTCTTCGGTTAGATCGCCGAGCTCCTCACACACGGTGGACATCATTTCACTGCCTTGTGTGGCGGATATAACGCGCGCTGGACGCCCATTCTCCGCATCGGCACTAGCACTCAAATGTGTGGGCTTTGGACTAGGTGGTGGCGTTGTAATTATGGTGGGCGGTGTAGCGCTGGACTTGCGCTGCTGTTTGTAGTTCTTTGGTGGGAGTGCGGGCGGCGTTTCCTGCTCCGACGGTGGCGATAAGTCCTTTGGTAGTGGCACAATACTGCAAATAAAAACAAGTTTTTTTAATTATGCCAAAATTTATCGGGAAATTGTTTACGTTGTACTTACTTCATTGTCTGGCTGTGCGTAATGTTCCCCGTTAGATCCTGTACATGCATCGTATGACGATCGAAGGGTCGATGGGGACCCTGACACAGCTCCATGTATGCGAAAACTGTTGAAAATTAAATTATCAATAACTTTTGCAACTAATATGTAAATGCTCTATAATTTATGAGAAATCGAAAGCGGTGAATGGCAGTTAACGGTAAACACATTTTGGAGAATTCAAGCATTGTTTGAAACAAATGACTTTATGGATATATTGCCAGATGGGAGACAGAGAAACAGAGCTACAAATGAAGAAGGCAAAATGATTTTAATATTTTAATAGCCGCAACTGAGCTTTAAAGCGTTACATTTATAAAAGAATCGAAAAAAAAACAAACTTCAAAGCTTACATATGCGTATAAAATGCACTTCGCTGAGCCATCAGCGCTGACTACTGTAGATTTGAAACAAAAATTTAAAAACTGTGTAAATTTCAAACGCATGCGCAACGGCATACATGTATTAAAAGCACCACTTCGCGCAACGAAACAATCAACTCAACTGTGAAGCAACAAAATTGAAATTTCAAAAAAGGCAGTTTTAAGTTGGAACTAGTTTGAAGATACATTGAAAGGCGAATTTATTTTTATAATTAAAAGGGTGCAGCTTAATATTTGAAATTAATCTTGCGGTAATTATTGAAATTAAGATAAAAAAGGTAGATTTTTTATAGGTAAACGTCCAAAACGTATGCAGAAAATTTAACCTAAATTTAATGTAATTTAAAATTCAAAATAAATATAAAATTTTATGCTCTTATATAAATGTAGACCAGTATCGATAATTTATATAATAAGTACATTATTTAGCAATGTAATCGTTTTCACACCAAAGTAGGGATTTCAGTGAATGAAAGCCTACCGAATATTTTTTAAAGAGCAAATATTTAGACGTGAGTATTTTTGAATGCAATTTTGACATTTTTTCAATATTAAGTCAAAATTAGGTAAAAAATTAATTTTTTAATCAATGTGTTCGGGACACAACCAACCTATTTAACCGAAATTTTGTGAAAAAAACGCTTTTTTTTTGTAAAAGATAAAAACATAAAAACCAAAAAATTGGTTATTTGCAATTTTGGCATACATTTTAAGGTTATGTGTGGTTATTAATAATGGAAAGTGATGAAAAAATCATTACTAGCTAGGCGAAGTGCGCCGTGTTTAAACGCGTTTTTCTAGAAACTCTGCTTTTGAAGTCGGTTGAAAAGATTTTTCGAGAACCGATTCAACCGATATTCATGAAATTTTACACAGATATTTGATATACAATTCTTAAAGACCTCGGCGAAGGATTTTTTCTATAACAACAATTTGAAAAAAAATCGCGAAAATTTCACTGAAATTTTAATTTATTTGTAAAAATGTCTACTAAAAGTCCAATTTTCAGTTTTTATCCTTCGTCCAAGTTCTAAGTTAAGGTTTTAACCAATATTTCTAAGTTAAGGTTTAATACATTTTTTTTTTTCAAAACGCGGGCGCATTTTTTCCGAAGGGTCACCGGTGGCATCGCAATGGCCGAATTTAAAATATTTTTTTCCAAAAATTTCAGAATTTCTTTTTTAACAACTTTCAAAAAAATCTGTATAGCCTGTATATAAAAATTTTAAATCTGGAATCGTTATGGGAAGTGGGACCGAAATTTGTATTATTCAAAAGAATTTTCAAAATAGTTATAGAAGAAGTATTAACAATTTCGAAAGTAACACTTGGAAATTGAATTTTTGAGTTTGTAAGGTTATAAAAATGGAAATACATAACTGAAAATAAGATTTCAGAACACTTTTAGGAAGATAAATAATAAATTTCAATTAAAAAAACATCATTTTACTCTCCAGAAGATATTTTATTTCGAAATGTCAAACATTCAAACGTAATAGACTATAAATAGACACATACATACATATCTCCTAATATCCTAATAGAGCACCCATTTTTTACGCTTATACGAGTATTGCGTCGGAAAGCAGAGAGATGAAGTGTGTGAAAGCAAATCAGAAGCGCATAAAACATAAATTCATTCAATAGTAGAAATCAATCAATGAATGAGCAACAGGAGAAGAACACACATTCAATCAAATAAATAACTTCGGCTTGAAATTTCAACTCTTTAATGTTCATTTAATACATACAAGTATATGCATGTAACTAAGTACATTATGTACATATATGTATGTATGTAACACATAAAGCAATAACAATAAAAATTCAATTTTGCAAACAAATATAAATAAATTGCCAATTGCGCTAAAGGCAAAACAACAATTTGTTCGCTAAAATAAGAGAGTGGAGTGGAATAGAACACAGGCAGGCAGGCAGGCAGTCCAACTTACCCGAGAAGGCCACACTTTGAAACACTAAATCGTTAGAACAATTCATTTGGGTTAGTGTTTTTCGCAAGACAATATTACATTTATTATTAACATTATAATCATTATGCTCATAATAATGTTTATTGGTAATTGTTGTTGGTGTTGTTGCTGTAGCTATTGCTTTTTCCGTTTCTGTTTCTGTTTGGTCGATTTCGGTACGCGTTTGTTTGTGTATTTGTTTGCTGCTACAAAGCAAGTCATTTGGATTACTACTGTGTATGGGAGTACAGTTATTGATATTGTGACATATTTGTGTTTGAGAATTGCTACAACTACTACTACTGTGTAACGGAAGTTTAGTGGAAAATGCGGAAGTAGTTGGCGGTTTTGTTGATTCTGTAAGCGTTGTTGTACTATTTTGGTTTGTACAAGTTGTCGCTTGAGTTTTTGTTGTTGTTTGGGGTTTTTGTGTATTGCGTTTGAATTTGAATGCGAACGACTTTTGATAAATACTATTTTCGAAAAAGTTCATTGAAATTAAAATTTTAATTTCAAAAACAAAGGAGATAAGTAAATGATTGAAGTAAATAAATTTTGTTCAAGTAATTTTTTTTGTGTTTTTTTTTTAGTTTAATGAGACACAAACAAAAATCAACGGTACATGTATGTAGGTATGTAGGCATGTATGCAAATTGTGCGAAGGTGAAAGTGAATGGACCAACGCCGTCAAATGGCACCAGGAAAACGGTGATTACCATGACAACAAATAATGTGGTTTTGTTGGTGTGTGTGGGCGTACGCAGAAAACATAATTAAATAGATATATGTATATAAATAAACGCATATATGTATGTATGTATATATGGGAATGTTTGTGTTTTTAGGTGCGTATGGTTGTTGTATATTTTCACAAATAATACACAAACAAATTACACAAAAACAATAATAAATACATATGTACGTGGGGTAAGACCGAACGCAATATGTGACGTAAATATAAATCAGTGAAAAAATAGAAAAAAGAAAACAGAAGAGAAAAAATACGAAAATATAAATTAACTGTGTGTGCCGTGTGATTGAACTTACTGTGCTTTTTCTTTGCCGGTAGCGGTGGCGGTTGCTCCAGATCGCCAATACTCGTGCAACTGCTGACAAAGCCGCTAACCAAGTGTCTTGAGTCGAGTAAACTTTGATGTTTCGTTTGATGCCACGGTGCCACGTGATGTTGATAGTGATTATGATGGAAATGGTGATTATGTTGGCTGTAACTGCTGTAGTGGGTATGATGATGAGGGCGGAGTTCGGGTATTTCGCTAAAAAATCAATTAGAAAATATTAATATATAGTTTGAAAATATAAATACAAAGTTTTCTAATAAAATATATAATTTTAATATGTGGTAAAAATAATCTGATTACAAAAATATAAGCAACTGTTGGAACGAAATTTGCGTAATCTCTATTTCTTACATGGTTCTTCTTGTAACTAACCATACATTTTGCATTCTACATTGTATACACCCGACTTACCCATTATGATCGTCGATTTCATCGAAATTATCATATTGCGAAAATATGCGCGCATCTTTGTTCCGACTAGTTTTTGGCGGCAATGCAGGTGGCACCAAATCATTGTGCGAACCCATGCCATCCGATGATGAAGCTGTATCCAAACTACTAGCTTTTGCCAGCGATGAAAATGACGATTGTGTGACATGACTAGTACTGCTGGTATGCATTGAGCGTTCGGTCAAGAGACCGCTACTCTCATAGTGATCGGGACTGATGCTGCTGGTATTGCTAATCGAACGTGCCTCATGCGACAATGTAGACATATTGTTTAGTATGCTAGTCGATGTGGCCATCATTGTCGATGACATGGTGCTCGTCATGGTCGAACTTGTTGTATGCTGATGGAACTCTTGCGCTTGCGTGTGGAATTCACCACTACTCGACGATTCAATGGCATCGAATGCAATTTCTGAGTTCGAACTGGACTTGGTGGACGATTGAAAACCACAATCGGATGAACGTTTCGATACACTCTGTGCCGATGTGCGCACCGATGTCATAGAAACGAAGCCTATAAGGGCAAAAATTCAGCGGAAAATTTAATTGGTGGGATTAAGCTGGTGTTCATGTGTATAAGGACTATGGGCATATATTATAATATACATACAAACAGTTAGAATTCTAATTTAAAATAATAAATAAAATATACATGATCGAAAAATTATAAGTAATATTTCAAATTAATTAAACGGTTAAACACAAATTTGAACTATAACAACAAAAAATACAATAACAAACAACAAAACGAGTTTCAATGGTA
The DNA here is from genome assembly GCF_024586455.1 of Bactrocera neohumeralis. Classification (NCBI taxonomy): domain Eukaryota; kingdom Metazoa; phylum Arthropoda; class Insecta; order Diptera; family Tephritidae; genus Bactrocera; species Bactrocera neohumeralis. The sequence continues at coordinate 21,601,696 of NC_065922.1, forward strand.
CGAGGCATGCTGTATACGAATATGTATGTGTATTAAAAAAACGACAAAACAAAACAACGTCGCAAACTTAGTGACAACAGAAAAAGTCGCAAAATATTAGAATGATACGCAGTAATGCAATGAAGGCATACATATGTATAATTGATATTCTTTAAGTACCCGATTCATTGGAATGACGATTGTTAGTATTTTTGCGCATTTCCAGTTTCTCCAAAGCGCTGCCACCAGCGCCATTATTACCGTTGCCACTTTGCAAAATAAAATCACACTCGTCCGCGCCATCGCTAGCCACTGAACTGGTGACGATAGCACGCCGTTTGGTGTTCTCCGCCGCCACGTTTTGTGTTTGTGTGACAACGGTAGTGTTGGTGGTTTCATTACCACTGCCAATTGCTTTGTTGCATGCCACTTTATTGTTCAACGTAACACGCTTGCCACCGCTTACTAGTGGTTCTGTATATAAGATTTGTGTTTTGTTTATATATTTATAGTTTTAAATTAATTATTTGGTTAGTAAACGGTTTTCTGTTTTGTTTTTGTTTCGTATTTTGCATAGACACTATATATATATATATTGATCAAACTTACTTAATATATTTAATTTGTCAACATCATTGTCGAGCAGGCTGTCATTGTAGCGATTGCCCAGACCCAGTGACTTGAGTTCCTCCTCCTCGCGTGAATGATTTAGCTCTGAATCGAGTGAACATTGACTAGAATTTTCATCCGGCGAGTGTGAGTGCACCGACAGATTGCTGATACTTAAGGGAAAATTAATAATTAACGAGCTGTTTCTAGTGATTTTTACAAAAATGTTCACTTACTAATCAGCGCCATAGTTGCCCAGTGAAATGTCCGAACTCCAGTCGAAATCCGAGTTAATGCTCTTATTATTTAAACTCGGTTGTTGCTGTTGATTGCGGCGCTTCGGTGGCAGCGGTGGTGGCCTAGAAAAATGTAAGGATATCACATATGTACATATTTATATTTAAAGCTAAGTCACTTGTTGATTAGGTTTAGTTTCTCACCTGTTCGGTAGCGGTGGTTTAGGTGGAGGGCTCGTGTCGCGCAAAATGCTCTCGGTACTGTGTGAAGCGCGTATGGGATTCGAGTTGGTCTTCTCTAAAATATCACGTTCCCTGCAATATTAAGTATTTTTATTAATAATAATATCCAATACTAATGGATAATGAAATGAGGTGTAAATAAAGACCAAGAAGTTGGGGCGTATAGCAACTGAGGGACATACTGACGCCACTTAAGGTCTCCCGACATTTCCTCTGGGGTTTAAAAACTTCTTAGCAACTGTTCAGGATATAAAAAGAACTTCGGAGACATTTTACTGCTTCCCCCGGCGGGTACCGGGTATTAGCCGGGAGAAAAGGAGGATGGAGTGCTGTGTAGAAGTTCACGCAAGTGAGGAAAGTTCTCTGATCGTCATTCACTGGCCAGAAATAATTCTTTTACACATGGCTCAAGCAGCTCACGACTCCGGTCCTAGACCAAGTATACTCGTACTCTGTGTAGCCTAAGAACATCCGTTTGAAGGCGAGCTAAAGTGAGAAGGCGAAATATCCCCTCCACAGGGCTGTGTGCTGGGTTTGGGACCCGCCAGGTAAAAAACGCCCCCAATGAAAAAATTTAAACAGCCTCGGATGAGAGGGAACGATGAGCTGTATGATATACGACGTCATTGACACAGTTCAGCGAATTAAAAGACAGCGGCTACGCTGGCCAGGTCATGTCGTCCACTCCAGCTATGAAAGTATTAGACGCAGTAACCTCCGAGGGAAGCAGAGGAAGAGGAAGACCTTCACTCCGTTGGAAAGACCAGGTGGAGAAGGACCTGGTTTCGCTTAGAATCTTTAATTGGCGCCACCTTGCGAAAGGAAGAAACGGCTGGAGCGCTGTTGTTAACTCAGCTATAATCGCGTAAGCGGTTTCTACGACAGTAAAGGAGAAGCCGGGAGAAAATTTTATGGAATTTCAAAGCTAGTCAGCAATATTACGCCATTTTAAGTTTATTGCATTCGAAATTTACAATAAATTCGTCGATTATTCCTGGGCTTTGACAATAAAAGAAAATAGTTTTAAAAAACAGCAGATTTAGCCTTCCAATTTCCAATACGATTATACCAGAAACTTCCAAAAGAAGGACAAGTCATTAAAAGCGCAATGTAAGCTAAACACTATAAATATAGGTTATACAAAAGCTTAAGCATATGTTGGACCTACTTCGGTGTTAGCGTTATGTCAGGCAGCGATGTACGTTGGCCAGCCACTTCCGGCAGATGCATTAGATGATTGAGCGATACGGCTGCGCCATTGTTAGCCAATGCAGCTGCGACGGCATTGTCTGGTGCATACTTCAAAGCGTTCTCCTCGCGCTCCTTCAGTTTCTGATGCGCAAGCGTCGCCAAATTCTGTAGAACAAGTGGAAGAAAAATGAGCGTAAGATGTAAAATGTATAAACAAAACGACTTTACAATTAATTAGTCTCAATTGAGCTAAACAGATAAGCAACCAACACATTCACACGGTAATTTGAACTCATCTCTATATGACCCTGAACCTTTACAATAATATTTTTATAAAGAACTTTTTTCTTCTTAAGTTTATTCTTTTTAAATACATCACGCCTTGCTTGCTTTCACGCTAATTCGCTCTCTTGCGCGCTATTTTTAACGCTGAATCAGACAGCGGCAGCGTTCGCGGCATAAGAAACTGCAGTCGGTGGCAGAAACGTATTGTCAGCCGCAGGGCGCTGATTCATTATGTTTTTGTTTTATTTATATTGTTGCTGTTGTTTTTTTTTTTATTTTGTGATTTTTGCTTTGTTTAGTTTGCAACGACATTTTTGCGCACCGCACAGCTGAGCGATGAACAACGTGATCGTCACTGATCAAGCTTTTGCTCATGTCCAGACACACACACACTTGAATATATATTTTTGTAAATGTATATGCAAATGCACAGCAGGTTCTTTAGGCGCACTTACCCGCACCGCCTCACCAAGTAAATCAACAATCTCCTTTACATTATCTTCGCTGAGCAGCGCTTTCAGTTGTTGATGCTCGTCTTGCAGATTATCTTCGACACCTTCGTCGTCGATCCGCCGCGCTGCATAGATAAGCATTACCTCGTCGCAAAGCTTCACTAATTTACCCAGCGACTGATATACTTGTTGTGTTGCCGACAGAAGTACATTGCTGTGCTTATCCAACGCATACGATTGTATAACGGTGTACATGCTGGCGATTGTCTCGAGTATAACAGTTGCATTGCCCGGCAGAACTTCCAGCTTTGATCTGATTATCACATCGCGAAAATGTTTGAGCGCATTCGAAATATCCTTGACATGCGTCTGCAGTGGACTCTCAGCCGCGGCTAACTCTTCGGCTGTTGTTGGCGGTTTCATGGACTTACTACGTGGACTGTGCGGGGAATGGGATCTGTTAGATAAAAAATACAAATGTTAACGGTACTCAAATAAAATGTAATAATGGAACATCCGTTCGACCCTTACCTTCCCAGCGTATTGTTTGGTGTGCGAATCATGGATATTTTCTCTATTAGATCGTCCTTGAAAGAGCGCGCTCTACGCGCCAATTTCGTACCCTTAAGACTGTTCTTATGACCGGACGTTGAGACACCGTAACCGGCGCCTGGTACTTGATATATCGCACTGTTGCCGCTCAGCGGTGTGTTGGCGGATTGTTGAGAAGTGGGTGTGGCGGGGGATGGTGTGTTCGGCGATGGCGTACCACCACCTGCACAAACAAGATTCGATTGTGAGGAAAGCGAGGAGTTGGGTGTGGATGGAGAACTGATGGCACTGTCTGTAAAGAGAAAATTGTAAAGATAAAGATTAGTTATATGGAGAGTTAACGGTTGGCGGAATATTATTTGTTAGAAGATTAGCAAGCCAAGTGACCTGCGTCAAACCAAATTGATCTACCATATATAGTATTATTTCACAAGCAATTAAATTTGACAAGTTCACCTAAGCAACTTTATTTGATAACTATTTATAAAGGAAAATTCATTAGTAAAGAATTGATGACAGTTAGTGTGTGAAGATATAAAGGATGATCCAATTAGAGGTACTTTTTTCTATAGCCTTTTTTTTGACAGATCACACGAGTCGTGTCAAGCTGTCATGTTATTTTTGTTCAGTGTGGCTTGGCACTTCATCATGGAAAGACTTACTCCTGAACAACGTTTCCAAATCGTTCAACTTTATTACAAAAATTCAATGACTTTGTGCATTTTACGTCGAGACCTTTAACTGAAGCAGCTCGACCTTCTCAAATGACGGTTGGCTCTATGGGCTTTTGAAAAGTTCCAAGAAATCCGACGTTTTCGAGTCAAATTTTGTTCAGCGATGAAGCCCATTTCTGGCTCAATATGTAAATACATATGTATGTAAAAAAGCGAAAATGTCGCATTTGGAATGAAGAGCAACCTGAAGCGATTAATGACGGGTCATTTTATACAGAAAAATCAGTTTGGTGTGGATTGTGTGTCGATGGAATAATCGGCCCATATTTTTTCAAAAATGATTCCTGTTAGAACGTAATCGTTAATGGCGACCGTTATCGCGCCAAGATATCCGATTATTTGATGCCTGAAATTGAAGCTCGTGATCTCGGAGAAATTTGATTTCAATAAGGCGGCGCCACTTCCCAAACATGGGATCAATCAATTGGTTTATTGGGAGAACACTTCGGAGGGCAGATAATTTCACGATTTGGGCCGGTCGATTGGCCACCATGATCGTATCATATCACACCTTTAGACCTTTTCCTGTGGGGGTATGTAAAGTCTATAGTCTATGCGGAAAATCCCACTGCGAATCAGACCTTGGAGCAAAACATCACACGTGTCTTTCGCCAGTTACCAGTCGAAATGCTCGAACGAGTCATCGAATATTGTACTCAACTGATAGACCATCTGCCACGTAGCCGTGGCCAACATTTGAAAGAGATAATCTTCAAAAAATAAATGCCAAGGAATGGTCTTTCCAAAGAGATAAAACATTCCTCATTAAATTTGAAGTTTCTGTGTTTTTTCTTTAAAAAAATAAGGAACCTCGAAACGGATCACCCATTAGATAGAGAGAACATGTATATAGAACACTGTATACGAAATAAGAGAGAGTTTTTGTCTTCGATACCGATTGTGTAAAAGTCCCTGCTGTGAAGTTTATATAATAGAAGTTTATAAGTAATAATAGGTCTCACAAAATTCGGACAATGGTATTCATTGACTGACATGATAAGTAAAGTTTCGAAAACGCAGATGATGGTTCGATCTGAAAAATTCGTTGGGAGAACATTGCCTTATCTTGTAATAATTTGTTAAATAAACAAAAACAAACTTTAACTTCGGCTGCACTGAAGCTATGATACCCTTCACAAATAAAAATGTTTCTTACGAGCACTTGACTCTTATCGTTCAGTTTGTATGGCAGCTATATGCTATAGTGGTCCGATAAATGAACAGCTTCTTGGGGGAAAAGAACGTGTGTAAAATTTCAGATCGATATCTCAAAACCTGAGGGACTATGCAGAAAGATGAATATGGCTAAATCGACTCAGCTCGTAACGCAGGTCGTTTATAGGGTATCTGGTGTTTCCGGGTCTTAAAAGCTTTGTGACAAGTTTAATATACACTATCCACAGTATAAATATTTCCAAAAAATAAATTGTTTCGTGAATATAAAAAAATTCTGGATAATATTGAAAAGTGAAACCGGCTAAACAAGCACAACCACTTCTAAATTTGTACATGTACCCGGAAAGCCGAAGTATTTGACACATTCCAAAACACTTTTTTGCAACTTAAACCGCACAGACACCAGCAAACCATAAACAGAACACCCCAACTTGTACTTACACTGAATGACATTCTTCACGACCACACGCGGTCGATAGGGCGTATAAAAAAATTTTGGCGATTTCAATTTGCGCCTCTGGTAAAGTTTCATGCCACGATCCAATGAGTACGAGATAACATGTTGGCTCTCGGCATATGAACAATCGCTGACGAACGACTCATCGAAGTGCGGCATTGCATAACAAACGGTTTGCGGCAGCAGCGATGTAATAAACCATAAATGATTGCCGCCACTAAGATGTAATTAGTGCTTATATAGATGCGTGTGTGTGTGTGTATGAAAGACGTTTATAAACACAGTCACAAACAACAAATATCAGGAAGCTGACAAGCACCGAAAATTTTGGAAAGCCTTAGGCAAAGTCGCAACAGCAGCACCAAACGCAACAAAAACTAATTTAGCCAATACGTAAGCCTGTGTACGCGTGTGTATGTGTATGTGAGTATGTCTGTAAACAAAGTCTGGTTAAAATTTAGGTTGAGTGGCCCATTTGTGAAAATGGTGAAGTTGCATTGGCACGACGTTGACGCGAAATGCCTGTGACTGGCTGCTGCTGCCTCCGCTATGGCCGCAGCCAACAAGACTGCAACGCTGATGCTGCGCTAATTTGCTTTGAGCTAATGTTAAATAATTAAGTTAACACGCTCGCTGGTTGACGCTGCCAGCTGGTTGGGTGGCGGGCTCGTTGGCTGAGTGGCTGGCTGGCTGGCTGACTTGACTTGGTTTGGCTTGGTCGGGCTTTTGTTTTTTTTTTGCCTGTTGGCGTTGCTTTTGTTTCAACACCGCTGCTGCTGTCGTCGTCGTCGTCGTGGTTCGCTGCTGATGAGATTTGAGGTAATTAGCAACACGTTATCATTGAGGCTAAGGCGAGCAGACGGCAACTGTTGCTTTGATGCGTTTACTAGCGCTTAGTTATGCGCTGCTTTGGTATGGGGTCACACTTTTTTCGTACGACAAACACTTTGCACAGCTTCACAGAACTCAAAAAACTTTTGCAACTCGTCTATGCATATATTATATTATATTTCAAGAATATTTCACTGCCAGACAGACACTTCGCGCACAATTCGCTTAGGTTCTTGCCATTTTTGGTTGGTCTTTTGTTCAAGCGCTGCGATGCACTGCTTTTGTTCACGACACCAAATAGACAATGCGCGACAACGAGACAATGAGATAACAAGGCAATCAGATACTGCAAATATATGGATACGTGTAACTTTGCAAATAAATACGAGCACTCGTCGTTGACATCGTCGAAATCGTACGTTCCGTTCCGTAAGTTGGTGTTGTTCGTGTGATGCCGCGTTGCGCGTGCTTGGCGGTGTGTTACCTTCAAGTTAGGAAGCGCACTGAGCTATGAAAGCCACGGCTGGCGGCTGTTAGCCATCCGACAGTCGATAAGAGACGAAGACGGATATGCGAAATACTATATGCTGCTGACTACAAATAACGTGGCGAGAGGCAAGCACAACAAACACACAACAACAAGAGGCCAACAGCTCGGCAGTCAGTCAAGAGTGAACCTGCTAGACAGCCAACAGGCCTTACGTGAGCAGTCAGGCGGTCAATCAGCGCTGGTGCGCCACTTTGCTTTTGTCAACAGCTGCGCTAGCTTTCTGCTGGGCCTGCTCAGCAGCCAGTGGTCATCGTCGACAAGAGCGACGCAGCAGCTCTCTATGTCGAATAGAAATAAATATCAACAAAAGTATTGCGCGCGCCCATATAAACAAAACGTAAATAAAATAGCATCAACTACAGAAATAACAACACAAGCGAAATATAGGGAGTACTTAATCAATGCGAAACCGAATGGTCTCTCTAGTCTTCCAAACTAGATATTAAAATAAAAGATTATTCAATAATTTGGAATTAAGTTCGTGAAATAATTTTGATATATCAGTAATATTGTTTATTGAATGTTTTACTATGTTCAATGCTATATGAATCCCAAAAATACTGGCTAAAACCTTACCGGACGACTGTAGTGTTTTTTCGGGCTTTTTTAACGTTATTCTGTGGGAAGAAAACCTGTAGAATCTGTACTAACGGATTATTTTTGTTCATTTAGATTCCTGGTCTTCACATATGTATGTATGTATATACTAGTATTTTGTTTTCAGTTCCCCTTCGATTCAACACTTATCCCTCATTTGATTTGATCTATACTGCTATAGCCCTTTTATAATATTTCTCTAGGTCAACTATGTTAATTGTTTGTTCGATCCTCACTCTCATAGTTTTGCGTTTCGTAAATATAAAATTCCAACGAGGGCAGTGAAATTTATACTCCTATTATGTATAGCTACTAGTATGAGTTTAGTAACGCAAAAACGCAAAATAATGAATCTTGTTAATACTTTTAGGCTTACTGAGACCAGTGACCATACGTAATACGAAAGGCTGATAAAATTTCACAAATTGCCTTACATAATATGGGCGTTAAGTTAATGTGTGGGTGGCGTCCGAAGGTAACGGGTTTCATCATGGAAAGATATACCAAGAGAGATCCAACAATGAGACGAAATTTTTAAAATTTACGACCGAAATTCGGAGTCGTGGTCTCAACTTTAAAAGCGCCCCGTCCAATTTATGATCGTCATATCAACAATTCCACGTTTAGTGAAAAAATTTAAATCCACAGGCACAGTACAAAATGTTTCCCGTATCAGTGAGACAAAGAAGTGCCTGTAGTCTCGATATAATTTCTGCCGCTAGGGAATCAATTGAGTGTTATCTCACGAAATGGCCCAGTCAATTGGCCGCCTCGGTAGTGCGATTTGACGACTTTATACTATTTCCTATGGGGCTATGTCAAGCTTATGGTCTATGCCAACAAGCCAGCGACGATTGATGAACTTCGTATGAATATTGAACGTGAAATAACAACAGTATTGGCCGATTTATTTTTGAAAACCGTCAAAAATTTGGTTCAGCGTCTGGACTTAATATTAATGTTTAGGATTAGCAGGTAAACTGAAGTGAAGTAGATATTCATCGAAAATACCAACCAACAACCAAGTCATTGCATTGTTTTCTTTCTAATCCAAGTTCATAGTCAGGACCACAGGACTTTTGCTCGGAAGAGGCGATTTAGGGATATAATTAAGGCGAATGAGAGTCATAATTGAGATTATATATAGCCAGCCGAGACTAAATGTTACGTTATTTATAATCATTTGAAAAGTTGACGAAAGTAGAAAAAGGTAGAGTAGGTGTAGATTTTGTATATAGTATATTATTAAAACTTTTTTATAATACACTTTGCTTTGCACTTGTCCCTTTAATGCTGTACCATCATATATTCGCATCAGTGATGCTTTACCAAACAACTTTTGCCAACCCTTGAGCATCATATAGTGTTGGGTATAAAAATGACGCTTCGTGCAGCTACCATTGAGCACGAATCGCCACTACAGCTGTGGGCTGGCACTTGCCATAACATCAATATGTGATTAACAATAAATAGACAATGAGTACACCTCCTCTTTACTCTCGCTCAACGGAGCGTAGCAGTCGGCGAAGCTAAGCAGCGGCGGCAGCAAACACAAAACTTGAATGAAATTTCAATACAAAATACAGGAACAACGAGAATTGTGCATAACAGAAACACACGCAAACTAACAAATGTGCTGCTGTCGAACCACGAAATGAACATAAAATCTTAATAGGAAAATAGGTAAAATAATAGGCAAGAGCAACAAATCGCATACGCGTCTGCCATAGGTGTAAGAAAAAAGTGAATTTCACTTTTTAGCAATTCGTTGGAATACTTGAAAACAACAACAAAAACAATATGTATGTTCCGCATAGAGGCACTGGCCAAAGCAAGAGGAACACGCCATAGCGGACTGCTTGAGTAATCGCGCCAAAAACAAATAGTAGCTGCGGTAAACAGGAAGGACAATGACTTGCTGTCGAAATAAGAGAGTTGTGTTTTATTTTGGTTCGACGTTAATTTGTCAGTTTGGCATGAAAAGGCTTTTGTGTTCAGGCTGTTTTGGAGTTAATGGTGAAATTGAGCTATTTCCCTATATTTTTATTGAACCAGGAAGTAAAATGTTCATAAATACGTTTTTATACAGTTAGGCGCCGTTTTCTCAATGTCTGGATTGCAGTCATCTGTCAGCATAATGTGTTTGGTTTTATCCTTTAAACAAAGTCTTAGGGGGTCCCTGCATCGATTGAGAGTTGTTAGGAGAATCGGAAGGAAAAGAATGTTTAATAAAGAAAGGCAACCGTCATAAAAATGAACTCTTTGGGGAATCACTTGACTTCGATGGATTATTACATTTACACTGAAGAGGAAATGGAGTTGTAAAATTCTTTATTATGTATTTAAAGGATCTACCAACAAGTAGATTATGTTGTGCAGATATTTTTATGCCATTTATGATTTGGATAATAATGAGATATGTCTGTCAAATGACCACAACGGCTTCGTTTGCATATATCCACCTGTTTACGCCAATTTTCAATGACCCGGTGCAACATTTCGGGTATTGAGCGCTGAATGTTGCCTTCAAGCTCCTGGAGCGTTGTTGGGTGATGGCGTAAACTTTTAAATTAACATTCTCCACAGAACATAATCTATAGGTGTATAAGGCGCATGACTTCGGCGACCATTTGACTGGGCCACTGCTAGCAATTTAAGATTCGTCAAACTTTACACGCAATGTTTCCATGTTTAGACGAGAAACATAAAATGGCTTACTTTCTTCTTGGAAATCGAGATCATTAGGGTCGATTTCATCATATTCCGTTGAAAAAGTCGGTCAACATCGGGTTATAACACTCACGCACTCATTTCGAAAGAATAAAAGGCCCTACGATGTCGTCATACCATAATCTGCTTTAAAAGATCTAATTTTACCGATTGCAATTGCGTTTCCAAAATCACACGAGGATTTAAGTCACCCCAATAATGATAATTGTATGTGTTGGCGAAGTCATTAAGCCGGAAATGGATTTTATTTGAGAATATAATTTTTCGATGAACGTGAAATTGTGAATTTTTCGGAGAAAGTGAGTTTGTGTAGAAATCTCGGACAATTTCCAAGCGCAGTCTCGAAGTGAAACGTGACACGATGAAATGGCAAACCTTGCTGAACACACTGACAAAATTTGACACAAATCCGAAAACAAACATGGCCGTAACGAGCTGTCAAAATCACTAACCTAATAACTGAAGCAAAGAGATAAGAGTAGAATTAAATAAAGAAATCGAAGCCGTAAAATTTCGGAGGAATTTATTTTCGGGGTTTTACCACTGTGGAAATCCGTTGTTTCCAGATGTGGCAAAAATTCGAAGCCTCTATACTTCTTTACGAACTCTGAGCAACATCTAACTGATGAGACTAGAGCACCCTGTCGCCGCGTAGCAGAAGAAGAGATTTAAGAGATACAAGACAGCTTGAAAAGTGGTCTGAAAGACTGTGTATTAATGTGCAGCATTATCAAGGTCAGGTTAAACAATAATTCGGTAGACAATGTGTGGACCGGAGACGATGAACCTGGTGCAACTTTAGTTTTCAACATTTTTTTAAAGCGCTTGGGATATGTTCTAAGGAACATTACGATAAAACGATTTTGGAGGGGTCAATTCTTTCAAAGCAGAGTTTTAAGATCGACCAACTCTTTTACTCAAACACACATGAACAGTCCTTTTAAGTTTATCAGCATGTCTTCACTGATTTCGAAACCTCAACTTTCTCCACAGACTTGAAGATTGGAAAGCAACCTTATTGACGCGACACATTTCAGCACATACTAATTGTGCATGCACTTGAAATATACATGCATACACGTGCAAACCATAGTACGTCAACGCTGAATCTTGAAATGAGCAAAACGTGATTTTTGCAATACGCAAAAATAGAGCAAAGAAGCGACAAAGCGCGAAAAAGAAATCCAAAAACCTTACACTAGACATAACTATACACATATAGTATACACACGGTATATAAATATCAGCATGCGGGCACGAAAGAGTTACGTACGTCATGTCTAAACTACAGCTAGGAATTTATGGGACAAAGACGCGACGCCGTGAACGACGGAATGTCAACCTCGTTACATTAAAACATAACAACCGAAGCAAGCAGATAGCAATCGACCAAATATCTAAACGCCAGTCATTCCTAGAGAAGGGAGTAAAGAGCAATTGGCTTTTGTAACCCAAAAACAAAGCGTGAAACCTGGCATGAATGAGCGCAAAGAGAAGGCGAATCGGACATGAGAAGCCTACTGATGACATAAACATAAAAACAGCTTGGCAACGGCAAAGGCGAAGGCGACAGCGGATATGTGGATAAGCTGAATATTTATGTGATTCCATATAAGAAGAGATATTATAGTGTACAGTGGGATGCAGCAATTCGCTTGGATAACTAGCTGACACAGTGAGTAACTAAAAGGTGAAATGCCAGGCATTAAATTTGCTATGAACTTGTTTAAATGAAGACAATAACAATAGCAGTACTTAGTTAGTTCGATCGATAGACCTTATCAAGTTGACAGCGTAGCAAAAGATAAAGTGAAAAAAAATATGCAATTAATTGAAAAACGAAGATAATTCATAATTGAAGTAATTATATTTTCGCAAACATTTGCACAACGTTGCTGTCGCTGTCCATTAGCTGTCGGCATGCCGAATTCCACTATCGTTTTGTAGATACCATGCATTTACCATATAATAAAAACGCTTGAGTTCAAATTCCCGTAGCAAAATTCAACAAAAAATTATAAAAATTGAAATATGTGCAGAGTAGATACATATGTACGCGTTGATGTACATTAGGGTGGTGCAAAATTTTTCCAAACTGCTGTTTTTCCGCTAAAATGAGGAAAATTGAAAAATATTTCGTGAAGATCTTGATCTTGATCTCGATCAGTTTGTATGGCAGCTATATTGTATAGTAGTACGATATCGGAGGTGTCGACAAATGAGCAGCCTCTGATGGAAAAAAACGTGTGTGTGAGGAAATCATTCGGGTATATATGTATATGTAGACGGACAGGTTGAGCTCGTCACTCTGATCATTTATTCATATACATACAATACATACTTTATAGAGTCGCCATCGTTTCTTTCTGGAAGTTAAAATCTTCGTGGCAATCTCAATGTCTCTGTTTAGGGTATAAAAAACTAAAAAAAAAAAATCTAAAACGTCCCAAAACAGCAACAAAAAAGGAAAAATGTGATTTATTCCCCTATTTATTTTTTTAATTATTTTATAATTTTATGATATTAATACTCAGAAGACCTCGAAATACCTCTTTAACAGAATATACAATTATGAACAGACATATTTACTATTGATTTTTGAGTCAACTATAAAGGGTTTATCCGGAAAGTAATAGAACCTGAGTCGATTTAAAAAAATTATTGAACCAATAGTTACAATTCTTTAAAAACTTTCTCCTTCTTCTTCGATGCAACGCTGCCAGCACTACTTCCAAGCATTGAAGGCGTCACGGAAGACATTCTACGGAATAGCCTTGAGAGCCATGAGGTGCATGTTGCTTGGATTCTCTCTGTCGTCTCAAAATTCTTGCTTTTTATCGGCCTTTTCAGCCAAGGAAACAAAAAAAGTCCGAGAGGGCCACATCTGGCCTGTAGGGCGGCTGCCAGCCTTGGTTAGGTAGCTGTTCACAAGAAAGGCGGTGCGAACCTGGGCGTTGTCGTGATGCAACTTCCAACTGGCTGCGATTTCTTGTCGAACCCGATTGATTTGAGTCTCTTGAGGACTTCCACGTAAAACTTGGCGTTGACTGTTTGTCAAAGAGGAACGAATTCATGGTGGACGATGCTTTTTGATGTCTAAAAACACAGTGAGCATCGCTTTTTACTTTGGATTTGCTCATTCTTCCGGTCTTCATCAGCGATCTCTTCCCGGCCCTCCAAAAAGGTCTGGTGCCACCGAAACACACCACTTCTTGCAAAGCAACATCTGGTAAGCCTGCTTAATCATATCAAACGTCTCTGTCGTTAGCTAGGAACGTCCTCTACCGAATCTAGTCGGTGCGCGCACGCTCCGAAGTACAGTCGGTCTTATTACTTTCCGGACAAACCCTGTATACTCGTCAGGCAGTGACAAAAATATCTTAATTTTCGAGAGCGACTTTTGGAATTATCTACTTTTATTTTTATTTATTTATTTTTTTTACCATAGTAAAGCAACAAAACAAAAAAAAATAGCAAAAAAAAGCCACCCTAAAGCGCAGAGCTTACTGAATGGAATACACTCTTGCGCATATACTATATACATATGTACATGGTAATGTATGTAGATTCACGCATGAATATAAAAAAAACAGAGTTTGTAGCAACGGCGCCAACGGCGGGTCCAATCAACTTAAGAAAAAATAAGAATAATAAAAAGTCATATGAAATAATAAAATGCGTCAAACTATTACTACAGACATAAGTACATACATGCATACATAAGTATATGTATGCGTATGTAGGTGCGGCAACACAGCAGCACACCATCGGAATTTGACGTTGTCCGCTACAAGAGTAAAGGCCCACTAAGAGGGGCATGAAAGTGGCAAAAAAAAAATTATAAAAATACAGAATATACAAAAAATAATGTAAATAAAAAATTATATATCTCTATATATAAATATAAAAATATCTCTGATAATAATAATTCCATCGTGGGTGCGATTTATTATTTTATTTGAGCTTGCTATTTTTACATTCCTATAGATATTTTTGTATTCGTATTTTACGCATTCGTTTCTCGTCCGACATTGCACACAGTCGCCGGCACTGAATTAAAACAATAACAAGCGCGAATTGAATAAAGAACAATCGTAGCTTATGAGAAGCTTTCAAAGTAGATTCTGTTTGCCTATCAATCTATATCAATCAAGCGATTATCACTTACAATATAATAGCAGACGAATAGTAAAAGTTCAGGCATTAAAGTAACTTATAATCAAGTCATATGCTCTACCCGAATGGTTGAGTATTGGTGTAATTGTATCGTCTATTGCACATTTTTTATACAAAATTCGTGAGCAAGGCAATTAAGTATTTTTAAGATAAGATAAACGTAAAATCAGGAAGCAGCTTTCTTTAGAATTTAAGCCTAACAAACGAT
Source organism: Bactrocera neohumeralis (assembly GCF_024586455.1). Classification (NCBI taxonomy): domain Eukaryota; kingdom Metazoa; phylum Arthropoda; class Insecta; order Diptera; family Tephritidae; genus Bactrocera; species Bactrocera neohumeralis. The sequence goes on from NC_065922.1 coordinate 21,616,702, forward strand.
ATGATAACTTTATTTTGTGAATTAGAAGTTGCCTAAACATAACATACACTTACGAGGGTGTCTTAGATATTTTGTGAACTGGGGCATTCACAACAGAAAAACAGTTGATTAATTTAGAACAAATTTATTCCATTTTTTCGGATAGGGAAAAACGAGAAGGAACCTATGTAATGTTAATTAAGTGGTGTTGGAATGTGAATATAAGTTTTGTTTTAAAGAAGGATTGTATCTCCAAAGCGAATTGGCCCACTATAGAGTCTGGGTTTGAGAATTGTGTTTAATGCTAAACACCAGAATGGTAAAAATCTAGCTCGTACTGTCTTTAATCGCATTTACCGTCTGATCAAAATTGAACCGGACTGGTCCAAGTAAACTGCGCACACAAACCGAATCGATAAAACTTTGTATTTAAGGTTGGTACAACCTATTTTATGCTCGTGTGTAATTTGATCACCATAGTTTAACGCATTTACTTAAAATTTTGTATTTCCAATAGAATCACAGCTACGGAAGATGGTTAACTTTACAAAGAAGTTCAAAGTTACTCTCGGCGGTAAGACAGAGTGGCCCTATTCCACGCTCAGTTTTACACTGACGGCTCGGAAACAGCGGAAGGCATTAGAGCAGGCATAGCGGAGCCGCATCCCAAACTATCCACCTCAATGGGACGTTTTCCGATCACCTTTCAAGCAAAAGTCTTTGCTATAAGTCGGTGTTCAGAAATCAATCTCCACCGCAACTAGCTTATTGCTATACTTATCGATAGTCAAGCGGCACCAAAGGCGATTTCAGCCTATGAGGTTAAATCGCTTTTAGTAGTGAGTGTATAGGAAGGCTGAAGGCGTCCAAGATAATGGGGCCAGAACCATGAATTGCAGTGAGGTCCCAAACTATAAAGGAGCTGTTCCGCACGGAGGAGAGAGTGGGGAGAGAACAGCATTGACAGCAGGCAGCAGGAATGCGTCATGCCAAACTACATCTGGAACAGTACAACCTTGTAAGGTTTAAGGTAATAATAAAACTCCCCCGAACCAAATTCTGCCTCCTTGTCGCGCTTTATACAGAAGGAAGCACTTGTCCAACATGGTTTTGGTCTCTTGCGCAAACTGCCAGTTCTCCGACATGGAACAGGAAACTCCAGAACACCTGATTCTGGATTGCCCAGCAATTTGCAGAAGCAGACTTAAGGTTCTAGGTTCCATCTACGTGAACAGGGATCACATCACCTCAGTCGCGCCTAGCAGACTCCTGGAATTGATAAGGATGCTGGACCTTTGCGACCGTATGTGATATAGGGGACTATAGGTCGCAATTTTACTATCTATCTATCAGAGAAATAGCAGAGGTTCTTAAAACCTGTTATGAATCGACTCAACAAATTTCGGTTAATGTTTTTGATATGAAGCGTGTCAATGCTAGACTCGTATGAGTGAATCTTTTGTCAAAACGACGACGAGTGAAGGTCGCAAAAGAGAATCATTATTGCTGACGAGACTTATGTCGGTTTAAGAATATGATGTCGAAACTATCCAACGATCTAGCGAAAAAAGCTCCAAAAATTACCTTAAAATCAACAAATTCACATAAAAGCTTTGAAAGCCCGTCTACAGTCCGAGATTCATAACAAGTGTATGGAAAATTGGATTAGACGTTAGAATGCTTGTATTCGCTCAGGAGCCTATTTTGGTTTGCTATGTTTTAATTTTACTCAGTCCGGGTCAAATTTGATTACACAGTATATTATGAAAATTCTAAAAAGTTAGTGTCAAACAGTCTCCCTCAGTTTAAAGTCGCACCAAATGGAGGTTAAATGGAGATTTTTTGTGTTTATCACTATAAAACGTTGCTTACATGCCAGAAGCAAGACATTGTATATTTTTATGATGGAAAATAATCTTTTTATATACTGAGTGGAGAAAACGTTATTTAACCATATAATAACAACTATGAAATTGCTAAAATTGATCCATAAAAACGCCTACTTCTCGGGTAAGTATTAATTGTTACCTTTGTACCGGAAACAACAAAAAATTCTCTATTCAACGCTTCTCTCCATATTAAGAATATTGTAGTTTCCGTCACATTTTTTTGTTAAAAACTTCTTCATATACCTCGGAATAAAAAAATGTATTGAAGTTTACTCCGTCTTTCTCAAAATAGCTTTGCTATAAATGAAAAAGAAAAGCTCAGGTATTCCCCTCTAAGAAGTGTAAATTCCCTGCAGTACGTTTTATTATATATTTTGTGTTGAAAGAGTCTACTTTATTTAGGTCAATATATGTATAAAATGTAAACTTTCATCCGCACTCAACTGCGGCACATAGCAATTGCATAACATAGCACACCATAACGGGTGCCACACCACGCAACTGCACGCACATAGCCAGATATGTACATATGTATGTACATACAAACAACTATGCGTGAACTATATCTTTAATCGAGTTAAATTTATCGCACGCATAATTGGTGAAGACCTATTGAACTTTATGAATTTATATAGACACAAGCAGCCAGCAGCCCACTTGCATCTGCAGCCATCACACACACTTACACACACACGCGTGTTCATCAAGGCATGACATAACTACACGTGTACGTGAGCAGTGGGTTGGTTATGCTTGGGCCTCTTGCAGATGCTTGGAGAAAAAGTGTGAAAACTTCGTTTTAGTTTTTTTGCTTTTAAAATAAATTGAAAGTATTTGTATGTGTGTGGGTATGTATGTATATTATTGAAAATGAATACAATTTACGAGCAATTGAAATAGAATTAAACTAAAAGCGTGTGGAGCGCAAAGCAGTGTAAGAATGTTTGTGGGCATGGGCGTTTTTACGTAGGCCGCCAGCCGTGACACCTCATCACACTTTCCCAGGCTATTTCTATTTTCATTTAACATTGCTCATTGAACTTTCCGTGTGTTCGTCGTCATTGATTTTATTTTAAAGTGCATATTGATTTATTTTTTTTATTTATTTATTAGTTTCCAATTAAAATTTTTAAAATATTATTCATAACTTTTTCCAATATTTTAGAACAAAAATAACTGCAAGTTTAAGGCCTACGCCGGAAATAGAAATAAACCACTGAGTCAATAAATTACGATAAATGAGAAAAATCATCAACAAATATTACAAAAATAATAACAATAAAAACAAGAAAAAAACGTTAACTTCAGCTGCAGCGAAGCTATAATACCCTGCACAGGTTCCTCATTCATAGCGTAAAAGGGTATAAAAAGCAATTTTATCGATTTTGATTGTACGGTTTGTATGACAGCTATATGTTATAGTAGCCCGATTCAAACAAAATGTTCCGAATTTTTAACATTGCCTTTGACACTAATCTATGCCAAATTTCGCGAAGATATTTTAGCAAATAAAAAAGTTGTTCATACAAGAATTTGATGTGGATCGGCCGATTTGTACGACTTCTACATCTTATATTTGTCCGATGGGATCAATATCCCAAACGCGGGACAGTCATGGAGGAAGTGTTGAGTGTGTTGCAGATGTCGTATTGTAAGATTCCCAGCCAATAGAGGCAATGGCCTGTTAAAAGCCCCACAACTAGGGGAGGATAGCCTTACTAAGGGCAAAGAGATCACTAGATGCTTTGCGATCGATCTTGGGCCAAAAGGCTTTTGCGACAGCGCTTGTGCCGATGGTGACCCAGCGCTAGCCAAGCTCCCGCAAAGCCTAGCTATGTAGTAATAGAACAAAAGAGGATTCGGAAGCACCGACCCGCTCCCATTTTGTTGATCGCGATTCTAGGCTCTCTTTCCTTGCTAGCTTATCAGCTTTACATTTTCCTACGATTCCGCTGTGGCCTGGCACCCGCAGCCTTATTACAAAGACACTCGATGCTATTGATAGTGAGGTTAGGCACTCCTTGACTAACCCTGAACGCCGTATCGCCGCCTTACTATCTAAGTAAATGGTAATTTCTATGAAGGAGGCTGCACTTCAGAGCAGTAAATCTACTGCTACCTTAATGGCTGCAATCTCGGCTTGGAAAACACTGAAATAGTTAGGAAGTCTGAAGCTAGAGTTGCTTAGAGCTCCTGACAGTAATTTCAGTAATACCTTTTAAAAAAAATTTTGCCTCATTTCGTAAAGATATCTTGCCAAATCAACAAATTTTTCAAGCAAAAACTTGATTTGGATCGGTCAGTTTGTATTCTATAGTGGTCTGTATGCTATAGTGGTCCGATATCGACGGTTCCGGAAAATGAACAGCTCCTGAAGGAGAAAAGGACGTGTGCAAAATTTGACATCGATAACTCGAAAACCGAAAGCCTAGTTGGCGGATATACAGAGAGATGGGACAGTCTGACTTGGCTCAGGTTGTCACGCTGATCATTTACATACCTACTTTATAGGGTGTTCGAGGTTTCATTTACAAACTTCGTGGCGAACTTAATATACCCTGTTGAGGGTATAAAACTATATGCAGCCAACGCAAATCAGTGACGACAAAAAACGTGCGTTCAATAAATAGAGTGCGACCAACTATGGCGAGTTGTGTTGCAAAAACGCGCAGGCTGACATATTCACTTGCACTTATGCATGTATATACGTGTGTATGTACGCGCTTGAATGCATGCCACATTTGCGCAGCGCCCACGTCACTAATTCGTCTGAGCACTCATCCGCCCCAGCGGTCGCGATGCAACACTGTTGACATAATCGCAATGCGCGCACGCGTGGACGCTCATTTTTTATTGCTATCACTTTTTTTTTTATTTTTATGGCTATGCATGGTTGTCTATATACGCATTTTAAAGCGCATGCAATACTTTTTCTGCTATGCATAAACTATTGCATATTCGATATATACATACATACATATGTGTATGTACATATGTACATATGTTTGTTGTGGAAATAAAAATATTTTTACGCTTGCCTTATAAAGTCAACTAAATTTGTATTCGCCCATAATCAGCAATATTGACGCATACTAATGCAACAGATGGGCAAATAGTAACAACAACAACAATTTCATTACTGCAATACGTCATAGCTGGGCGGCCAGCCAGCACGCGCTGTAACCATTGACGCAATAATTCTTCGACAGCCATCCAAGTTCTCAGGCATTTACATACATATATAAATAAAAATATATACTTATGTATATGAGTATATATGTTGGCGTACGTAGTGGGCATTTCCCTCGTTATGTCGCTCCGTATGCTCTGGGGCCGCCGGCATGCTTTGGCTGATAAAATTATTTATTTTTTTTATCAGAAATTCATGTGTTTGTTGTTGCCAGGCAAAGGAACTTTGCTTTCTGTTCGTCGCATGTGCGTCACTTCTGACAGCGCTTGTGCCAACAAACTCTTTCAAATGAAATTTCCAAATATCCGGCGGATCGTCGACGCAAATATGTGGTTGTAAATAAAGGCGAGCAATAAAAATTATTTACATTATGCGTAATAGTTATTTTTATGCAACATACACACAGGCGGCACGGGCCAGCTTCACGTGTGCTCTAAATATTTATTTATTTTCTTTCTGATTTTCTTTTTATAAAGTATTCAATAACTATTAGAGATATTAAAGAAAATCATCTTTCTTGCATATGATTTTATATTCAGGGATCTATAACCACAAAAAAAGCTGAAAAATCGACATTTACACCATGGTTTGCGTTATAAATTATAAAAAAATTAAAAAAAAAATTTTAAGTATTCATTTCAAATTTTAGTTGTTGCTTCTAAAACTAAAAACTATCGAAATATGCAAAATCTAGAAAATTATTTTTTCCAATTTTTTATACTAGTTTTGACCCTTAGGTTGTTGAAGTAATTATTTGTATGGCAATAAACAGTAAATGCGCCTAAAAATAGGCTAGGTTATTTTCAGAAAAATGTATAGCCTCTACTGCAGATTTCAATTCAAAATTTATTTGAACTAAAATTAGAATTTTTAAATAAATTGTATCAACTGTCACTTTTATTGACTACAACAAAATCAACTGGTTTTACCTCGTTTTTATTTTTTCGAGCATCTCGAGCGATATAGCAATCATTTCTTGGCTTTTCAGATAACAACATTAAAGGGAATGTCAAATCTCGAGAACTGGGTGGGCAGTTAAAGGCAGCTCTTCATGAAAACCGACTTAGACCCAATGTTTGCTGCAGAAAATGAGTAGAATGATAAGCTTTTTCTTTGATTTCTTTGAAAAACTATTTTCCAATTAAAGCTCTGCCGCCAAATTTTTTGTCAGTATTGTACTCAATTTTGTTTTTTTTTTTTTTCTAATCATTTTTTTTAGATGATCAAATATGACCCGGACTGATTCATTGAAACTGCGCGCGCAAGCCGAATCGTTGAAATTATTTTTTGAGATATTTGGGTGCAATCTTCTTTATGTTCGTACGAAGTTTGATCTCCGGATGTCAATTAATGCGTACTTGCCAGCAGCTTATTAAGGACAAGAAAAATGTGTCGGGCGATTTTCACCATAAAACGAATTTGAACAACGAACTTACTTGAAATTTTGCATTTCCAATGGAATATCGCTGAAAATTTGGAGAATTATTTTGGTGAATCTATGTACTTTATCACGAACAAAAGCTTTTAAGTGACACAAAGCATTCAGTGAAGGTTGTGAAATCATCGCAAACTTATGCTTATGCGAGTCGTCCATCCATCTCTGCTAATGACGATAACATCGAAAAAATTAAAAAAAATAGTGTTTGAAAATCGACAATTTGTCATCAGAGAGATAGCAGAGGATCACAACTCTTATGGATCGACGCAAAACATTTTGGTTAATGTTTTGAATATGAAGAGTGACAATGCTTAGAAACAAACTGAACATTTTGCAAAAAAGAAGTCGAGCAAAGGCGCGAAAGAGATGCCTGATAACGTAGCTGAGCATACTAAAGTGTGATCCAAGTAGAGATACTTTTTTTAATAGTCTTTTTTGGCAGATCACGCGTCGGTCATCATGAGAAAGATCATGAGTGAGATCATGTTATTTGCGAAATGTAAAGTTTAAAGTCCATGCGGAGAATCCCGCTTCAACTCAGGCTTTTGAGCGAAACGTCACGCATGTCATTTGGCAGTTACCAGTCAGAATGCTCGAACGAAACATCGAAAATTAGACTAAACGGATGGACCATCTGAGACATAGCCACAGCCAAGATTTGAAAGAGATAATCTTCAAAAAATAAATGCAAAGAATGTACTTTTAAATGATAATAAACATTTCCCATTAAATGTGAAGTTTCCGTGTTTTTACTTTAAAAAAGTAGGGAAACTCGAAATACATCACCCTTTATATTCATCAAACGCACAAGATGTGGGTTTATAAATAAAAAGTTTTGGTTTAGTATAAGTGGTTCAAGTTTTTTTTTTGTAAGTCCGGGTCATTTTTGATCAGATGGTACCTAGCATCAGATTTATTCGGCCACCGATATGATGTCTTATATTTATATTTACATATATGTGACCTGGTCTACGGAAAGGGGGCTTAGGTGTCAAAAAATCAATTTATTTTGTTTTTTTTTTTTTTTTTATTTGTTTATTTTTAACAGCTGTTTCGGAAAACTAGTTTTCGCACGTTAGCTCCCTTTTCGTAGACCAGGTCACATACATATACATTTTCCACTTCATATTTGAAAAACTTGAACAAAGTGCTTGTTTCATGATGAGCGCTCGATTTTTTAGTAACAAAATTAATCAACTAAAATGCTCAGTAGTGCACAAATAATTCCAAGTACATTTCAACTCTGCAATTATGAAATAATAATACACTACCATATGTATTTGGTGCATTGCAACTACTCCGTACCTCTGTACCCCACAACCTAAGACCCAATTAGTAAACAATTTGTAGATTGTGAAAACTTTTGAATGAAGTGCTAATTTTTTATTACTTCTCTACAAATATGCAGCGGTTTTGCTATGAGCGCTCGAAACATTTTTATACAAACAGACATGTGTAGATATGTACTATATACATATATAATATATGCGTATATGCATTTTTTAATGTTAATTAGCTATTCAAGGCCAATGAGCGGGAACAATAACTACAGTTAGAGCATGCATATAATTATTTTTCTATACAACAAATGATGATAAAGTGAAGCACAAAAATAGAAAATTAAATAATCATAATAATAACAAACACACAAAACAAAAGCTTTAACAGCGAAAAACCGAAAGCTATAATTAAGTTGAAGTCGAGTTGCGGAATAGAAGAACTAACTAAGAAATACAAATAATTTCAAGTCAGCAAACACAAGGCGAACCATAAAATGCAATGTAAGCATGCAAATTATTGCTCGCAATGAAATAAGCAATGCCAAATTGGGGAATGCGCCGCATTTTTGCACCAACTATTGTACAGTGACACCATTTTCGCTCCTTTTTTGGAGCGTTAAGCAAATCCGAATGTTAGATATGGTAATACGTATCTGTGTGTGTGCCTGTGTATGTAGACATTAAAGCAGCCATATAGACATAGACATGTGCCTTGAGTGTTTACAAAACCGCAGGCGCTTTTTGGTGGTGGATTGGTGGAAAACGCGTTAACTTTGCTTTTAAACTCACTTTTAGCGTCCATAAATCATAATTACATACAACTGAAACTACAAGTGGTAGCTGCAAGCCATAAAGCTTATACATACTTATGTATGTTGGCGTGATGTGCGCATATATACAGAGCGTGGATCACATAATTTGCCGCAATTAGAAATGTCAAAATGTCGTAATTACTTACTTACTTCACCGAAAGCGAAATCAGTTGCTGCTTACAACAACAAAAAATACAAAAAACGTAGTAAAATAAACGATAACCGCATGGTGACGACAAATGTAGCTGAAGCTGGTGATTACGAAAAGACGGAATTCCAATAAACGAGAGTGAAATTATGCTGTTGAGCGGATTTTTGTAATTATTAATTAAACGGAAACTGAATTTTTTATATAATTTTAAAAACACACAGCTTCATTTTGAATTATCAAAAGTGAGTCAAAAATAAAAAACATATGATTGAAAAAGCTTTGAAACCGAGTCATAACCAATTTCTATTTAGCATTTGATGGTTTTCGCAGAGTTTTATGAATGGAAGTAGGGAATTAGAGATATACTACGTATAATATATACTTCTGGTCCATTCAGGCTGAGCATATAAACGGAATTGTTTAAGGAGTATATAGTGTAGAAAAAAAAACAAAAAAAAACCAAATCAAAATTTCCCGGCTTAATTAACCTTTTAAGAAAGTATCCTTAAGAGTATTTGTTAAAATCTTAATAAGTTTCAGAGATAAAGATATTTTAGTAACACAGCATCAGAATCGGCTGGACCGAAAACCGAGAATTTAAACGCATTTTTTTCGAAACTGATTTTTAAAAAAAATTTGTACTGATTTATCAAGTTCTACTTAACCGATTTTTTTTTTTTTTTGAAATTCAGTATAAGATATTTTTTAAAATTCAAAAAAGTTGAAGGAATAACAAAAAAAAAATAATTTTTTTAGGGTACCCGTCATTTAGGGGAAGAGTATGGTAAGTCAGCTTTTTAGTAAGTACGATAGTAACATTTATCTAGATAAATTATCTTCTTCATTTCTTCAGATTGCTTCCACATTATCGTGACAGACTTTAAAATTTTGTTAAACAATTTTTAGTATATTATTTCGGGGATATTTTGGTTCAGGCTCAGGAGCAGCAAGGAAAGCATCTTCAAGGGAGGATCGGCAAATAGAAAGCATTAGCCTAAAGGATTTATTTAAAACCTCCGAGAACATCAGGATGGAGATCATAGAAGACCTTGCAACCGAAATCACTGCTAGAACTATACGGAACAGGCTCCGCTGCTGATTTGGCCGCTCGACGACCGCAAAAAAAAAAACACTTTTGACTAAGAAAATTCGTCAACACCGTCTCTGGTGGGCTATAAAACCCCAAAAGCTGGACTGAAGTCGATTGGCAGAAATTAATCTTCTGTTATGTAGCGACGGGATGTCGTACGTAAGAAGAAAAAGGATGAGTACGAAGAACGGTTAAGCACGGAGGCAACCGAATGGTATGGGGATGCTTTTCTTACCATGGACTTGGTAGACAGACTGGCTCTAATAGATGGAACAGTAAACGCAATTATATACCAGCAAATACTGGAGGAATATTTAACACCTTCAATTGAAGAGCATTTTTCGCAATAAAACGATCTCATCTTACAGGATGATTCTTCCTCTCGCAAAATGGAATTTTGACGTTAGAATGCCCGGGAACAGCCCAGATTTAAAAACCATTGAGAACCAAAGGTGCATTATGAAGACCAAGGTAGCAAGGAAGATACTCAGTACCTTCGCTGAGTTGGATAAAATTCTCAAGGGTAGGGTTTTAAAATTTTTGTTTGCATTTTTTTCTTCTTGTGTACAAATTTTGAGTCAATTATAGTCAAACTAACGGAGTTACAGCGCTTTAAACGACCGGCCGTGATACCTGACTTTTGATGTATAAAAAACTTCAAATCGATTTTCCCCGAAAACGTTATTTTTGAAGTTCGTGAACATTAGAACTCAAAATGTACTGAACCGATCCTTTGAAAATTTGAACATTACTTCTTCACATAAATCAACAGCTAATAAGATGGAGTTTTTTTTTCATTTTTTTATATTTATTAATATTTTTCATTGAAAATTTTTCTAATATACTTCAAAAGTTGTACAATAATATGTAATTAATTTAAAAAAATTACATATATTACTCACGCTGCCGCAAAAAAACACAAATATATCAATTTTTTTGCCTTTAAAACCTTACCCAAACCAAAGGCACCCTCCCCCCTAATAATGAGTTGATTTTTGGCCCGCCAAAATAACATTTTTCAGACAGTCGAAAAACTGGGGTGTCAGAGCACAGAGAAACATATTCAAAATAAGCAGAAAAAATTAAAGCGATCGATAATTTTTTCCCCAATTAATTTACAAATGCAGCCATTTCAAAAATGTAAGCAGTTTTTTTTCAAAATTTTCCACTAGGTGCGCCCCGAAGTAAACAACTTTTTCAAAAAACTCGAAGTATTTAAAAAAAAATTGTTAGAAAATATGGTAAAAATGATGTGATCAGTCTCTAACTGCAAGTTACAAACCTTATATGTTCGAAATTCGCCATAATTTTGTTTATATGTATTAGTGATGAGCATTGCATTGCCAACAGAAACAGAAACTTGCTATTTATTGTTTATTTTAATCATTACATGTATGAAAAACACTCCATTATTCTGTTATTATTCAAAACACTTGTTAACGATCTTTCATATTAATCACCTTTTTGCAGTTTTAATTGGGTTGTAATCATAATATTTGTACCTATGTCTGGTTACCTGCATTATTGGCATTATTAAAATTGTAAATAAATATTTTTGTACAAGAATTGAAACAAACACTTATCGGAAATTAGATATTGCCAGTATTTTGTTGAAAATACTGAAAGTTCTTTGACATGCTTACTCATCATAAATGCCAGACCAAAACAAATAATCAAAATGAGTCAAGTATTGTTATTCATCCCTTTCAGAGTAATGAAGTGGCGATAAAAATGCATTAAATACACTAATCATTTTAATAATTTTGAAATTGTTTCTTTTGAAGTATTTTCAAATTGCTAGCTATATGGTTATATCGAAGGCTCTACCTACAAGCACTTTCAAATACGTTAAAATCATATATTTCGTAGTTTCAAAAGTACAAAGTTGTATTCTGACAGCTGTCATAAATGGTTGTCAAGCCAAAATGACATAAATAAAGAATAGACAGTTGGACAATTACATTTTTGAGTGTTTTTAACACAAAAACTTACAATCTTATATTGGAAATTTAACAGTTTTTTTCGTTTATGACGTAGCATGTCACAATCTCTTACTCTATCGTACTACTGTATGGTATAAGCATTAACAAGAAGAATGAAGTCAGTAAAGTTTTTGTACAAAATTCCGAAAATGTTGAATGTATTCTTGGGTTTTTTGGGCTCATATAAATAAGTGTTCCACTTTCGGTGGGGCGCTATACCATAAAGTAGTTGCTCCGCACGGAGGAGAGAGTGGGGAGAGAACGGCACTGGCAGCAGGCAACAAGAATGCGCCACGCCGAGCTACTACCGGGAGGGTACAATCTTCCAATTTTTAAAGATATGATCAACCTCCCCCCAGACAATTTCTGTCTCCTTGCCGTGCTCTATACAGGGCACTGCAGGCTCAGGAAGCACTTGTACAATATTGACATAGTCTCTTGCGCAAACTGCCGGTTTTGAGACATGGAACAGGGAACTCCAGAATACCTGATTCTATATTACCAAGCAAAGGCCGCAGATTCCATCTACGTGGGCAGGGATCACATCACCTCAGTCCAGCATCCAGCAACTGAAATTGTTCAGAGTGCTGAGTTACTTTTTCTCCTTTTAGTTTAACAAAATCAAGGTTAGAATGAGGATCGTACAAACAGTGTTGCTACGATCATCCCACCGAATCAATGGATTTATTTTTGTTCAGTCTATTTGAAACGACTATAGAAATGTATATAAAATACTTTCAGAAATTATTATATCTTCATATCTCAGCCAGATTTGTTTATAAATTTACATTCTCGGATATATTCACTTTTGAATATTTTTTGTATGAATCATAGTAATTACACTCAGTGTCCATTTACCACAAACGCATTCCTTGTTGAATCATTTCGTAATTTCTCGACCAAAATTAGTATACGATTTGTCTAATTGCTTAGAATATAATCAATTTCAGCAATTGACTCTTCACTGACATTCACACCAATTAATTGCGTAAGATACTCGTAACTATATGCAGGTATATATGTATATATGTATGTATTCTAATTCACAGATGAGCATACTTTGAGTGCCAAAATCACTGGCGACCGATTCTCCAACAGGTAGAACACTGTGTCACTGATATTTTCAATAATTCTTTACTTTATGATAAGAGTTTTATAGGCACTTTGTATGCACTTTGAATGCGATACGAGTGGGTTCGACACTTGCAACGCGTCACAAGTCAAGACCGATGTGAAACTGAAGTGAAAAGCGTTAAAAGAGCCAGAATAATACAAAAGTAAGCATACCATATACCAAATAGAACGCCTACGAAACTCAAAATCGCCAGCGACAGCGCCGTCATCAACCATATGTGTGTATGTATGTACTATAAATGTCCATATAAATCATATGGTTATGTATACATACATATATGTAAATTCACACTTAAGTACGATATGACGACTGCATGTTTGGCACACGTTCTTACGTTTTTTTTTTAATTTTTGATCATTAAGCTCGGCGTAAAATGAGTTAACTTTAAAGTATGTTTATAGTTGTCGGCGCTGCGGGCAATGAAGCTTATAATCGTATAAAGAGTATGTTGGGTTGGGTGGTGGTAGCTTTGTAAGAAAATATTTATAGCAGCAAATGTACTGTTACGAGGGTTGCCTTTTATGTTTCGGGAATGGAGAACGAAAAGAAATATTAATACGCTTTATTGGTTTTCTGAATATTCTCCAATAAGATCTATATACTTTTACATGCGTTGAAACCAATTTGCGAAGCCCTTTTGCCACTCTGATTGAGGTATTTCCAAAATTTGCCACCTATCCCGATGGCACAGACGTGTTACGAAGTACCTCTATCGTATTTTTATTGCTCTCGACCAATCGACACGAGCCTTTTTTGAGGGATCAACAAATTGTGTGGGATGGAAAGTGAAAAAGAATATTCTACAAACAAATATTCTGGTCCCACTAATGCCTATAGTTATCTCAATCTTATAATAAGTCACATAACGGTTTTGCAGTATCAGTTCACGCACAGCATCAATAGTTTTCGGAACAACAACTGATTTTGGACGACCTTCAGGAAATTCTTCTTTTAGTGATCTTCGACCTGGATCGAAATCACCATACTATCGGTAAACACTGACCCTAGTTGGAGCTTCATCACCAATAATTTAACAAAGTTCGTCGAGGCACTGTGGCTGAGTTAATCCACCTCGAAAGTTGTAAAAAATAATCGCGCGAAAATGGTCCCGATTAAATTCCACTTTTTGGCCGAGATGAATATTTCATGTTACTGTAAACAACACAAATACGCTCGTATGTCAAAACGTTCTGAGTATGTATACCATCAAAAATGCCAAACTTTACGATAAGGTTGTGAGTTACAAGATTGTAACACTAGGGTAGCCAAATCCCGAAATATAAAAGGCAACCTACGTATTATATGTTCGGAATTAAATTTCATATTGTCACTTATTTCACATTAATACAGAGTGAGAAGTTTCGGGTTTCGCCTTCTTTGTTCTTTAGAATTCGAAAACCAAACAGCGTGACTTTATTTTTAGAGAGAACAAGCCGAGCGCTCGGATATATATTTCATTATTTTTGCTAATCAGCAGAGCTGAACGTATTGTAATTTTATTCTTTAATAGTATTTCGCAGGGTATGTTCATATCTAATAAATTTAGTGTTTTAAGAAGTACATACTGGTATATGGTAATAGGCATGGTGAAATTTTGTATGAAAATACTTCAAATGGAATTCAAAACATAGATCCATAATAATGTATAAACGTGTTCATTATCAACAAAGCGATTTTCGTCAACTATTTTGAAAAGCAAGAAAACATCAACCAGAAATTTTGATCCGTTTTTAAGAAATGCTCCGCATTTCCTGCTGGAAATTAATTTCTAAAAAAATTGAAAAATCTCTTTAAATGTATTTCTAGGCAAAAAATAAGTTTCATGAAAAGTAAATGTAGGGTTTTATTTTATAGTATTATTTCTCATTTTTGAAGAGCCGCTCCCAATTTAATATTGTAAGAATTTGAAAAATTCGAGCAACGGAAATTGTCGCGGTCCAAAGGTTAAGTGCTCACTGCATCTGCCCTCACAGCCACCCATAAATAGCATATACTGTCTGCTCTTGCTCTCTTGATCTCGCGAAAATATCTCGCGTATATGCGAGTTATTTCAATGCATTTTTCAGCGCTTTAGACAAGTTTTTTTAGCGAAATTAATTGCGCACACGTTCCATGACATTTATTTATAAGTGCGAATAAGCATTGTCATAAATTTTTGTAGAATTCATTAAGGTGGTCCTCGCCACGTCGGAAATAATTTTTAATTCCATATCAATTGTATCAATCAATCTTATTAGGTATTACAGGTATTACAATCTTCCGGTCTGGTCCATATAAACTGCGCCCCAAACCGAATCAATACTTTTACCAGAAATTTCGAGATTTTCAAGGAATCACGTCCCTAGAATCGCTGAAAATGTTTCAGAAGTGTGAAACAGGCTAAAAGCATTCAATGAAGGTAGAGAAGGCATCGAAAATTTGCCTCATGTGAGTCTTCCATTCACGTCTACTAATTGTGAGAACATCGAAAAAGTTAAAGAAACAGTGCTTGAAAATTGTGTAGGCATCAGAGAGATGGTCGAGGATCTCAACACATTTTGGTTAATGTTTTGGTTATAAAGCGTTTCAGTAATAAATATTTGTATTAAAATACGTGAAAATGTATTTTTTCAGTCCGGGTCAAATTTGATCAGATGGTAAAAACGGAATTAATTTCATATATTGAACTGGTACAGTTCTTTATTAGAAAGCCATATTAATTTTCTTTATTGTCCTATTTTTTAAATGGACAAGTAAAAGTTTCTAAACAAAAAATACGTATGTATATCACCAAAGTATACATTGAAATTCTTAATATCTTTAGAATCACCATAATAGTGTCATATCCATTTGTATGTATGACGATATCTCTCAACAATGAGCCTAATTATGTCATGCTCAACTGACTACATGTTCGCAATAAGTTGACAACAGGAACAACAGAATGTGTTGTATACACAACTGACACTACTGTTACTTCTTTACAATTCGTTCATTAATATTTTGACAATCTTGTGTTCGTAAGATGATTTTTCGTGGCGCCCGCGTAATCTAGATTATGTTCTCTGTTAAATTGTGCTCAAGCGGATACACCAAATCTACACGAACCGTGCGAGAAATCCTGTCAACTTAGGTCGGATCATTTTTGTTGCGAAGAATTGAATGTTTAGGAGTCAGAAAATTCGATTAATTTAGCTTTTTAAAGCTATGTGAGCTATGATAGGTGTGTAATTATAAAATATAACAGATTCGGTATTTCTACGCTCTACGTGTTACTATTCTTACTGGGTGGATCCCTTTTGCACAAACGTGAATTTCATTTCAATGCGAACGAGTGATCATATAAAACGAAACGTATGAACTGGTTGCTGTGAAAACGAATAACAAGCTAAAATTAACATTTTGTAGTTTGCGCACTTAGAACCGCAAAGTTATTTATACACTAAATAGAAATACACAATCGTACATACAGATATGTCCCTATCTTCATTAAGACATGCCTAGAAACATTGATGACTAATGACAGAAGTATTCGTTTTGGTATAATCGCCATTAGTTGAACCCTTTGTTATGCGTATGGGAGACAAAATCGCTTTTTGTTTTGCTACTTTTCAAGGCGTTTCATATTATTAATGTTTCTCATTATACTCTCGCAACATGTTGTATAGGGCAAAATAATTGTATTGCCCTGAAGGTTATATAAAATACCTAAAGCTTTCGAGATATCTCTATATTTAGGTATATCTATCAAAATAATCAGGGCGATTTCTCTCCTTGTGTTGGTCGGTCCATGCAAGTGATAGGTCATCCGTGGTTTAAAAATATAGGTATAATTAAAATATGGTTTACATACGATTTGATTGATTTTACTAATGGTAAAAACAAGGTCATTGACCCCATCAAGGATCTAAACTAGAAGCCATTGACCTCGGAAAGGTTTGTGCATCTGGTTAGAGGTATACAACGGGGTCATTGATCTCGTGAAGGGTTGTAGACATCGCTTAAGGTCATTGATCTGAAACCACTAAAGACCATTGACCTCGGAAAAGCTTGTGCATACCCGCTAAAAGTATGCAAAAAGGTCATTGATCTCGTAAAATGTTGTAGATATCGCTTAAGGTCTATGAGCTCCGGAAGGTTTGAAAGGCCATTGATCTCGAGGAGAATTGTAGACCTCACTAAACGGCATAGATCTCATAACAAACAAAACATCTAAAATTGTCAAAAACAGACTGCACATTTCCAAGACCTCAGATACCGAGTAAGAGGGTCTAAGTGCCTATATATAATGTGGTCTGATGCTAAAATAGTGGTCTTAGCCTTCTTGTTAAATCATTTTAGCTCGACATCGATATTTTTTAAACATACACTGTATTATATACATACATATGTTTATTCTAAAAAAAAAAGAAAACTCGGACCAATATCGGGACCTGCGTTAATCAGAAACCGTAAAGGTTTAACAACTTGTGTATTTCTACTATCAATACATACCGATAATATCGGCTAATCTAAGAGATATATAATTAAATACCGAGTGCATATTTTCCTGATAAAAAGGTGACCTTGTGCCAAAAATTCAATAAATCTTGGTAAAATTGCGTGGAAAAATGTTCTTGAACGTTTTTCTGATTAATGCCCAGGGTGCATGCAATCAGCCTAAACCTACCCCAGATCTCAATACAGCGATTTTCGACTTTCAGGTTGACCTTACTACCATGTTTTACTCACACCTGCAATTATTCTCCCGCGTTTGATCCTCACAAATTGCGAGAGTATAAAATCTTCGGTTATACCCGAAGTTGGCACTTCCTTACTTGTTTTTGTTTAGAAGCCAGCCATTCACCTTTTTCTTTTCGCGTATTAATTAGAGGAGCCAATTGATGCTTCAGACACAGAATTTGTTTTGTTTTGTTAGAGAATTAGCACGTAAACTGTTAGAGAGTGGAAGCTGTTCAATTATGGCCGATACTGTTGTTTACATGCAGCTATGTTCGGAATTCAAACTATCTTCAATACTCTGTATTGAAATGCTACAAAGACATATTAAACATATAGGTCAAATATTTTGGTCTTCGATTGGCCTCTTTTTACTCACTTTGTTAATATTTTGCTCTTGGTAAAAGATTTGCATGTGAAAGCTTTGGCAAAATATTTTAATACAAGAAAATATATGAATACATCATTAAAAAGGCATAACCTCTTTCCTCTGTATTTGATTTGGTTATGTGAGTTGCTCGATAAGGTCGCCATTCCTCAAAATTAATCGAAAGGAAAATAATGATAGACAGGTATTTGTAAAAAAAAATATAAGACCTTATTTATTTTATTTTATTTATAATAATTCATATAACAAAAAGAGTTTTATTATATAAATACATAAACGCAGCACTGGCTACGAGGCCTTCAGCCGTCTTGTAATTATAACTAGGTGAAAAATTCTAATTGCTAAGGGTTAGTAAAGATGTAAGTTGCTTAAATATATTTTAACAAATCGTTGGTTTTTAAGAATCTATATACAATCATCACGTTTTTTTCTGAAGGTTCACTTAGTAGTTTTATGAGATCAATGTTGCCAGAGTTGTGGGCTGTTGGGTGAAGCATCGGACAGAGTGTGAGTAAGTGTTTGATAGAAGCGGTGACATCGCAAAGGGGGCAAATGGATGGGCTTTTACCCGATAGTAAGTGGGCGTGTGTTATGATAGTGTGTCAATCCTTAATCGAGTATATGTCTTCATTGCGCTAGTTGGAACTGTTGACGAGTAGATTATACGATTTCTGGCTGGGTTTATGACCGCGTAGTGATGTTTAAATGTTTTCCATTCGCTTGCGTTTTTTTGATGCCTTTTGAGCTTAATAAGGTTAAGAATGTCTTGCTTGGATGAGACGTAGTATGTTAAGGCAGGAGTCCTGGCTACATTTTTCGCAGCGAGGTCTGCAAAGTGGTTGCCTGTAATACCAGCATGGCCAGGGACCTTATATATGTTTATTTATGAACTAAAATCAATTTGAGTAAATATAGACTAAAGGCGAGTAGGTCGCTGATTCAAAATCTCTCTTCCCTGAAACCGATAAAGTATGTATGTAAGTACATATGTATGTACATATGTCTCGACCAATGTGTTTATTTCTAACATCAAATTCTTTTAAAATTAAGGATTTATTCTCAGCAATCTGGGGCCGTATTTGCGAAAAGTTCCAAAAGATACTTCATTTTAGTTAAACTAGATGGAGAGTACAACTTTTCTCTTGCTAGATACTTAATCTTAATGTATATCTTAGAATGACTTTCAATTTAGCTTTTATCTGTGTTTTTTTGTGAAGGGTCTGCAATGTATTGCGCACCAGCAAATGTAGGGGCACACTTGTCCGCTCGAGTGTACGTTCCGAAACTCATAAAAACTCAACATATGAGTAAGAGATAAATAGATAAGGTATGTCATTTTTATGCCATTATACCCGTATTTTAAGCGGCAATGAATTGTTTTATTAATAACACTGCTCACCGAGTTGGATCATTTCAGATATCTTTACAACATCAAGTTTGTAGAGTTGCTGCTTATCAGCAATGACGATAGCAAAAGCAAATATACTCCAAATAAATTTAAATTTTATCATATTTATTATATATATACTTATTTTATATATATTTATTATGTACATATATATATATGTATTCGCGTAAACCCAACCGATAAACAAGCTGGCGATGGAAATGTAATTACTTGTGTTTTGGAATTGAATTCAGAGAGAGTTACATCTTGAACTGAATTTCTGTAGCTAAGTTGGGTTATGTTAGGTTAAGCCGATAAATCTCACAAAGACAGCTCTGTACGTTGGTACAGACATCACACTCTCATAATTTGACGGAGCGTTTTGAGTTAATCAAAAATTTGTTAAGGAGGTTAATATCAATCCCAGCCACTTCGGTAGGTTTGCCAAAGTTGCGACTACCGAGACATTTCAATCTCAGTCTGGCAAAAGCCGGACAATAGAGGAGAAAATAACAAGATGATTCCATTTCGTGATACTCCATATACATATAATACATAGCTTTAGTAAAGAGAGTCCAATAAATATTTAGCCACACCGCGTTTGAGCTTATAGAAAAGTGTGCGGTCAGAACACCTACAATTGCGGCGAAATTAACTTTGCCAAGAGCAAGTACTTCAGATTACGATTAACTCTGGCCCAGAAGGATCTCACAGTCGCATAAATTCAGTTGAGATCCCGGCCTTTCCCGATTTGAAACGTTAGATTGGTTCATGACACAAGATGTCCAGAGTCCAATTTGGGCAACTTTTTCGAATAACACTTCGGAGTTGTCTTCCAAAGCTGGAATAGTTGCTGGCTTAAGACTTTAGACTTGATACCGACTCACATACAATCGGATAAAATATATAGGCGAGCTGTGTGGCATGTAGCGCCATCTTGTTGAAACCACATGTCAACCAAGTGCAGTTCTTCCATTTTTGGCAACAAAAAGCCAGCTCATCGGCTTTCCTTTTTCCGGCGATACCGCTATAACTGGGCATCCAAACAATCCCTATACGAAAGAAGCTTAATGCAAATGAGTTTACAAAGAACCTTGGCTATATTTCTTAAGTATTACAAGAAATTAGTCACTTAAGGCTAGTGAATATAACTTGACATTCTTGCATATACGCACCTCTGTTGTACGACACACCCGCGCCATCGGCATCATCAAAAGCAGGATTTGCACAGCAACGGCTATCTCCGACAGCGGCGTCAGCACTCGCGGCACGTGAAAATGGACGCGGTTTGCGATTTTTAACGCGTAAGCGTAACTCGGTACTTAAAATACGCATCGCTGCGTAAATATAACGTAAAACTTACACACACACACACACAAACGGTAAACAATTAACGGCAGAGCTCACAATGAGAATGACTTCATTTGCTTTGTTAGCGCACTTAATGAACTTTTCGGTTAAACACACAGCACATTAAAATTAATTTTCTTTTCAAAACACTCCACACAATTTCTATTTCAATTATTTCACACTCAAAATTTATTATTTTCCTTTTTTCAACTTGCACATGCCAACAACATGCAGCTTGCAACAAAAATGAAAGTGCAGTCAAAATTAGGCATAAAAACTGCCTACACTTCCCAACACTAGAACCACCACCAGCGCCAGCAAACAAATCTTAATTGCGTTCCGGTTAAGGCTGGTCACAAGCGCTGTGTGGCACAAGCGGCAACTGATGCGCAGCTGCCTGAAGGGTTGGTTGGTTGCTTGCTTGGTTGTTAACGACAGCAGCGCTATTGGAACGCTCATATGCCAAAAATACCGAAACTGACAGTGATCTCTGATGGACAGACAGTAAGTAGTTGTGTTCACAGCAACCGTCGCTACTAAAGTTGAATGCCAACTGCTGTAACTATTGGCATCAGCAGTCAATCGCCGCTGTCGCTGTCGCTGTTACAGCTGCTGCTAACGCTGCTTTTACGATTGCTGCCTCTGCTGCGGCTTTTTAGTAACTGTGCGCGATGAAAGCATGTATACAATTTAAAATATCGTGTGTATTATTGTAAATTGTTCAACACAGTTCGACAGTCATTTACTTCACCATTTATCCATTCATGCAGTGGAATCAAAAACTATATTCGAACACAACAAAAATGAAAAAATTCAAGAAAAAAACACACTAAATTTGTTGGTCGAATGGACAGAAAGTGAGTTGTGGCGCGTCGAATTGAGGCTTTGGCGAGTTGTGTGTTGCTGATTTGAGTTCATTTACAAGTATACAATAGTGTTTTGCTTTTCTATTAGTTTCTACTAGCATTTATTGAACTTATTGCTTTTGTTGCTATTGTTGTTGTTGCTGTCACTAGTTTACGGCACGTAAGGCGCTGTTACGAAAAAAACATATTATTGCACAGGCACAGGCTATGTAAAAGCTTTTGCTCGTATACGCTTCACTATATAATATGAACATATGTATACACATGTATGTAATGTATTGTAATATAAATATATGTATTGTAATGCATACGAAAATATAGCGAAATCGTTGCTTTTCTATAATTTCAATATTGACTTTGCAATAACATAGATATTTTCGCTGTAAGTCATAGCACTACATGAGCACAACAACACCACCACCTCAACTACCACATTTTATGTACATATGTATGTATAGACAATTTTGTGGCGTATATTTCTTTCCGCACAGTTCAATGTATTGTCTCACCGCAATTTCAATTTCATCGATCTATTTTCGATTTGTATTTTATTATTTCACTTTTCTTTGTTATTGTATTATTTATTGAAAAATTTTCTGTTTTGATTTTTTTACGTGGAAATCTTTCAGTGATCGCGTTTTGCGGTTATGTCTACAATAAGTTTTTCCCGCAGCGTTTATAGTTACTTGTGCTCGTACTAGAGTCAGTTAGCTGCTCACAACGCAATCGTCTACTAAATGCTCTTTGCTTTTGCTATCGTCAATGTTGTTAGTCGTGCTAAAAGCTAGCAAATCGTGTCTTATCAAATGCGAAATAATAAATTTAAATGCACACATACATAGATAGGCATTTTTTATACATATGATGTGTATGTGTGTATTTGTATATTGATCAGGCGCATACATTGGGGTGGGGTGGTACAAATGTACATACATACATACATTCGTTAGCTAAGGCAGAAGACAATAGGCGTATTTGTTGCAGTGACTGTCGACGACTTTGAAAGGCGTGCGGAGATAATGGCAATTGAATAGAAAGATATGAGGTGGCCATAGCAAATGTTGGATATATCTTGTCAACAAAAAGAAAGATGGTATTAAGTAACTTAATACTCAAGTAGAAAGAAGGAACTGGAAATGAATGAAAACGTTGACTTTAGCTTTAACAACTAATAGGGTCGTTTAGAGTAAGGAAATCACAATACTAGCACAAGACAAGAAAAAGAGGAAACGCTATAAGCAAGTGATCCTACTTTTTCAGGTTAAGATCATCGAATAATTCAATATAAATAACACCTTTCCTCATAACAACTAAACCAAAACCGTCAGCATTTTAAATAATTTTCATATTAAAACTTCCGATGTTTTCAGAACCAACCTCAGCAGATAAAAAAAAAAAAACAAATCGGAGATCGGTCTAACAGTGCTTAAAATAAAATAATGATGAACTGAAGTTTCGCTCGCGAGCTTTATGCGTAAGCAAGGGTGTGTCAAAGCAAAATCATAAAAGTACTTTAATTGAAAATTGAGAAAATCGATCGAAAACGAGTGTTTTTTTAATAATCTCATTCATATGAATAGACCCAAATGACCTTAAGTCATGTTCCAGACATTTTATTTTCTGACTGATTTTTGAAAAATGCTTGCCTATTAAAAGCTTCCAGTATTGTCGAACAGAAAAGGTCACATTCGAAATATGATTTTTTTTTTGGTTTGAATAAATATTATTGCTCTAAAAGGGGTTTGATATCATACGACTTCCCTACTTAACTGAAGCATCACCAATTTCGAAATTTTAGAAGACAAGACAAAACTACAAACGTCAAGATTTAAACTATAGCCACAATAAACACACTATTTCCCCGAACCCTAAGCAACTACGAAGAGGAAATAATACCAAAAATTATGCGATATTTAAACTTGAAGTTAATTTAATTTTTTATTAAATAATCAATTTAATTAATTATAAGATTTTTGAGATAAGCCAAATTATTTAAAAATAGTTTTTATTAAAAAAATATATATATAAATACATACATACATATATTATATGTATTATATTTATTTATAAAAATTATAAACATTTATAAGTAATTTATTTTGTAATAATGTGTATATTGTTAGAATTCTTACAACTGGTCACATTAGAATATTTTATGTATGTATCTTCGCCAACAGTCGTTCAATTTGAGAGTCATGTGCGTATTTTGCCAAATTCCCTCCAAGCCACCCACCAAAACCCCAATCTACAAAGGTAAAAACAAATAACACTGAATCACACACACTTACATACACAGATGTGTGTACAGTGGTTTTCGAAAGAAAAGCAGTGCGACGATCAATCTTTCAGAGCCACTAATAATAATTGAAAAATATTTTGTGACCACCGTTGTTGGGCTGTTTATCTTAATGAAACTTGGTAAACATGTTTCTCGGCATCGGTTGGTATTGCAGATGGGCGTAATCGGACCACGCCACAAAACGCCATTAAGCGAAAACCCATAAAGGGACATTCTTCCCACATTCCCATGTCACAGAGCGATAATGGGCGAAATCAGACTGCAACCGCGCCTACTTCTTATATAACACAATTTTAAATTCCACTTGATTCTTTCCTTTCTAATGTACAACAACTCAAGAAGGAATTATATAACGTTATAAAACTTTGCAAGAACAACATCTTTGGAGTATACCAGCTTTTGATCAAAAATTGTTCAAATCGAACCAAAACTGTTCAAGCCACTAGGAACCAAATATTTGGACCCCAGTACCTATAAATAGTTGACTTTTTCCCCAAAGACCAGTCAATGAGTGAGATATATAATTGAAATTCAGGAATAATCCTTTCCTGACAATGGTATGTCTGAGTGTCAAAAATGGGCTACTCTGAAAACCTTATCTGCTAAAAGTTCCTGAGAAGGAAGGAATTTGATGTAGATATTCTCGGGGTATATGAGAACTAGTATTATTCCATATAAAGAACTTTGAGAATATAAAAAGGTGCATATTTCCTTGATCATAGTGTGAATGTTTATTTTGATACTATGGTATAACGTTTCATAGACATATACTACTTATATAATTTAGCCCTTCTTGGCTTTACTTCTTCATGTAGACAAATATTTAGAATAGTCCCTTAAAACATACGATCCAGCAAGTGAAGACATTAGCAAGAAAAAATACAGCAAACCCTCTCTATTGTTTTTTCCAACCAACCCACTGATCAAATTTGACTCGGACTGGTAGTTTAAACTGCGAGCGTAAACCGAGTCGATATTTTTTTTATGTTCGTATGAAGTTTAATCCCCATATGTCAATTAGTGTATGTATTTTTGTTGTTTGTTTAAAAGTGAGAAGTCGTGGAAACTTGGCTCATGCCAGTATGTTAAATGATGATAACACCGTATATCCTAAAGAAATAGTGCTTGAAAATCATTGTGTTGGCACCAGAGGGATGTAAACATCTTGGTTAACGTTTTGGGTATGAACACTTCATATTCGACACGTACCTGAACTTTTTGCAAAAACGACGTTGAATAGAAGTCGTAAAGTTGACAATGTAACTGTGAACCCTGTGGAGATGCCCTTTTTTGATTACGTTTTCAAACGTCCAATAAGGAATACTACTTTGCCGTTTTGAGGAGTTTTCGTGAAGCAATTCGTTGTAAATGACCGAATCGGAAAATTGATGGATTTTTACAACGATAATGCCCTACAAAATTTTACCATGATTCTTAAGTTTTTGGCGAAACAAGAAACGAGAGTCACCGTATTCGCCATATTTAGCTCCCTGTAAGTTTTTAAGTCATTCGCTGAAGGTACCGAAGACCATCCCAGCCAAGAAAGTGTATACAAAATTGGATTAAATGCTGACATGATTGCAGTGAAAAACGAAATTGGTGGCAATTTGAAGGCGATAATAATCACTTGTACTAAAAACAAGTGAAATTTTTGTTGGCCAGTCCGGGTCATATTTGACGATTAAAAAGTATATAGATTTGTATATGTGCACATGAGATGTACTATTAGAGTTATTTCAAATTTTTCAACTTCAAGAGCGCCTTGCTACTGTTTGGAGCATCACTGTATGCTCACGTGTTCAAATGTGAAGAGAGTGAGCACGAGTGTAAACATAAAAGTTTGAGCTTTTAACCAATTAATCCCAGCTGAGAGCCACACGACAACGCTCATATTCACTAATGCAAAAGCGTTTCTCAATTTCGTCATTATATGGTAGGTAATCTTGACCGGCAGGTAAATTAGTTTTTATTTATAAATAATCTTACAATATTTTGCTTTGTTTACTAAACCTTTGTAACCAGGCGTATTTTATAGTAAAACATGTTAAATATTAATTTGTTTATTTGAACGTTCACAGCATAAAAGAGTTGTTTATTTAGTGTTTTCAGTTTGAATTGGAGCTTAGCGTATGGTGGTCTCAACTAAGTAGTTTGTTTGCAGATTGTAGCGTTACTCTAAGCAATAATTTGTGCCAAACTTTGTGAATACATATTTTTAAATAAAAAAATATTTCCATGCATCCAACAATATCCAGCAATACATCCAGGTCCGATCCGAACGATAAGTTAGGATATTGTAGCACTTCCTTGGATAATAATATACTATGCTAAATTTAGTGAAGATATCTTGTTAAATAAAAAGTTTCCATGATCACTTCAGCAAGCTAATGATCAGGAACTTGTTAAAAAAATGTTGTTTTTGTTATTTGTAGGGAGTACTACTAAGATGACAGTCCGCTAGCTACATACATACATATGTACTCTACTGTCATTTAATTTTTGTATGTATATGATATAAACAAGTCATCGCAAAAGGTTAGACAATTCCAAAAATAAGTAGCTAAGCACCAACAAAAGTGTAGTATTTTGAAAGGTTTTCCCGCTTATATCGATACACAAGTACTAACAAATAATCGGCTTGGTTATTTTAAAACCAATTAATAACGAATACAACTGTTCGAAACGCCAAAAAATCACGAGTTATATTTATTTAAGACAGTTAAATATTTTGTGGAAATTAAACACTGTGCTCGTCGTAAAACCGAAGCACTGCAACTTTTACTTCCACTTAGTGCTATGCTCCAGCACACTGCATAACGGTCACACGGGGCATGAGCAGCGATGCGTTCAGAGGAAGTGCGCTGCAACAGCGTCTACTGACTCCTCTGCTTACTTACTCGGTGATCTATGGTTATACAAAACTGCAATGGCATCGCTGAAACAACTTTGCACACCAAAATGAATACATACAACAATATAGAGTTTGTGTTGTTGTTGACAAGGAATGCAATACCACAGTGGAATTGGGGTAGAGTGAGGCGCCTGTTTGCCGATGATGGCGTTCAAAGTTGCAGCCAAGACGAACGTGTATGCCTGTATGTATGAATAAATAATGTGCTTCTCCTTGCGTATGCGGGCGGATGCTTGAAAATGCTATACTGTCTGCAGCTAAATTGTACTGCACGCGAATGGAGCAACAATCACAGCATTTCGTTAGAGTGTACACACACAATCATTTTACACCTCCCGAATGTTAAAAATAAACTTGTTGATAAAAATACACACGAGAAAGGAGATCCAATGGGAACAAATTCCATATGCGTAAAACGTGCAGATTTCGATGCTACAGATTTTTTAAGGCATGTTAACCACATTTGTAATACTAGTTAAAATATTTTATGATGATTCATGCTCTCTGTAGGGCGCTGGTTTATAGCAGCGGGTTTGTGGTTGCCTATAACTGTAGCACGCACTTTTGGAAAAAGCTGGTATGGCATGGTAAGGCATGATGCAAATCGAATGCTATTTTTTGTATAAGAGCAACTGTCAATTGTCCGGATATTTAGAACTTCACTGCGGCAAATACTTTTGCACAAATTCTTAGTATCACAAACATGATTAAACAAAGTATGGTTTGGTACAGCTTTCCACTAATCCTTTCTCAAAATCGGACACTTAAGTACATATTAGTGGAATGGAGATGTAGTTTTACTTACCGACTTTTTGCAGGGCATTCATGTTCATTTTCCTTTCCAATCCACTTTGCTGCAGGAGCTTTGCTGACTTTTGCGGAAACTGCTACTCGCCTGCTGGGCTATTTTACTCGTGTTTTTGTGTCACTAAATTCCTTCTGATTACAATTTACATATTCACTTTGATATACATATGTAGGTATAATATTGCATTTACATATTTTCTATTACTTTTCACTTTTATTTTTGTATCAATAGCACATTTTAATTTGCACACGCGTATATTCTATTTATTCCAATTCACTTCAGCATATTTTTTCACTATAAATTCAATTTGACTTTTTAGCATTTCTTCATTTTAGGGCACTTTTCAGAACGACATATACTTCGCGCTGTCTACACTTCTGCTTCTGTCGCTGTCGCTGCCACTATGTACGCGAGGATGAATGGTAAAAACGATTGTATGTGTGTTGAATTTTTTGCTCCCTTCTGTTGGGAGAGCACCGGTGACTCTCTTTATATTTAACATTTGATTATACATTTTCGCCACTAGATGTCCGTCGTTGTTGTCTGACATTTTCCTTTGCACGATTCGTAAACAAAATAGTGGTTCGATAAAATTCACACTTCGTGAGCTATCTGAAAAATATTTAATAGATAATTACATTATTTCAAGTAAAAAATTAAATAAATTTAAATTTGAATACTTTAAATATAATAATTCAATAATAAGACAGCTAAATTCTGATTGGACTTTACAACATAATTCAATTGGTAAGTTAGTGATGTGACCACTACCTGATGTTATTCACTATCGTTTCCTAATTTATTAAAATTTTGGTATTTTGTTAATACAAGGCCAATTTTTGACGGGATCTTTATTGCTTAAAATAAAATAAATAATGTAATTTATTTTAATAAAGTTTTCTTCAGTATAATATTCGACTAATTTTAGGTGCTAACCGATAGACTTTTGTATATCGATACATATAAATGTGGCATCGGTAAAAATTACTAGTAGTAAATACAATTGGCGCTTTTTTAATCCTCCAAAATATTAGCCTTTTAAAAAAATGGAAGACGAGGAGAAGCTTGCTCAATGTCGAAATGCAATTTTGGTATTTGCAATCAACAATATTGAAAATAAACTCCCTATAAAGGAAGAAGAAATGCGTGAAATACTTGGCAAAGACAAAGCACTCCTCAAGGAATGTCTACCAAGTGTAATTCAAACATTGAAAAAGGTAATTAATATATTAATTAAATAAATTTATGTACCTAAAGAGTTTGTGTTTCATTTATAGATTTATGGAATAGTTTTACAGCGTGTACCTGAAACTAGAAAATATATTTGCTATTCGGAGTTAAGTGCATCCTCCACAGCAGAGTATGATTTGGAACAGATCCGCCATTTAACATTATTATTTATTATACTGTCTTATCTGTTAATGAAAGATTGCCGTGTGGATGAAGGTATTTAGAAAATATATATAAAACCCCCAAAATAATATTAAATTACGCATACTATTTGCAGAGCAACTATTTAATTTCCTCAAAGGCCTACGGATAGATATCGACGAGGAGCATACATACTTTACAGGAAATCTGAGAAAGCTTATTTGTGAAACATTTGTAAAGCAATTATATTTGAAGCGAGAAAAATCCGATTCAGAAACAGACATGGAAACAAGGCATGCACATACGTCATTTCAAATTGTCTAATTGATAAAAATAATTTTTAATACTTTTAGGTATTTGTTCTCGTGGGGTTATCGCGCTACTATGGAATTTCCACCAAAAGATGTTTTACAACAAACTGCGGGGGTACATTTTTTTTAACTGTTAATATAAAACACCATTTGTAATTATAATTTGTTTTGCTTAATTTCAGATTCTTGGCAAGGAAGCCAGGGATTTCGTCTCTGTATACAACAAATATTATTCAAATGATAATAATGAAGAACCAATGGCTGTGGACTAAATGAATTAATAAAAATCATATCATTCTTGTTATAGCTGTACCCATTAAACATTTTTTACTAACCATGTATGTATGTCAACATTTCTTAACTAGCTCTAGTTTCTTTCATATTTCTAAAATTACAATTTAACTTATTTTACAGTATTTTTAAAGTTTATACTTATATTCATTGTATAGTATAGTTATAATATAAAAAACTAGGTTATTCTAAATACTAATGATTTTCCATAAGCAAACAATTGTACCAGTTTGATTGTTACAGGCGGTGTGCTTTTATGAAAAGCTGCATTTTTTAACTTCTTTGTTTTTACGTGTATCTTGTTTAACTACTTGTTTGATCACATAAGTCAGAACTTTTTATCTTAGTGGGTTATGAATCAGCTTGTCAACTTGTTATATATGTATATATATTTATACGGTCTCTGATGTTTCGTTCTGAGCTCGATTCCAAGTGTAGCCAGGTCCTTCTCCACCTGGTCTTTCCAACGGAGTGAAGGTCTTACTCTTCCTCTACTTCCCTCGGTGAGTACTGCGTCGAATACTTTCAGAACTGGAGTGCTTTCATCCATTCGAACTTATGACTGTTAGCAGTGACGTAGGAGCCAAGTGGCAAATGCGAAGACTGTTTGTTTGATGACAGGAGATATTTCGGCTTGCCCTCATTCACTACCAGAGCCATTTGCATGGTGTGATCAGTTGTTGATTTTCCAGGTCTAAAGCCACACTTGCTTTTGACGATAGGCTTTAATATATCACACAATACGCTGGATAGAAGTTGACGCAGAGTGTCCGGTCTTCCTTTTGTGTATTAGACAGAGCACACTTAAATTTCAATCAGCGGGCATGCTGACCATCCGACCATATGCTACAAAGAAGTTGATGCATGCTCGTTATCAGTTCTTCGCCGACGTATTTGAATAGCTGGGCCGACAATCCATCGGCCGTCGTTCTTCAGACAGGTAATTGTTATTCCAACTTCTTCATGGTCGGGCAATGGAACGTCCGCTCCATCGTCATCGGGTGGGGAATCGGATTCACCATCTCTTGGTGTTATACTTTTGGAAAAGTGTTCGATCCATAATTTTAATATGCTCTGGGCATCAGTCACTAGATCACCTCTAGGGGTTCTACAAGAGCATGCTCCGGTCTTGAAACCTTCTGTCACCGCACCTTTTCGTAGAATTTTCGAACATTTCCCCTGTCGGCCAGCTTTTCAAGCTCTTCGTGCTCACGCATTTCGGCATCTCTCTTTGTTTTACCTGCAAATGCGTCTCGCTTCCCTCTTCAACTCTCGGTATCTATCCCATCCCCCAAGTGTTGTTGTCGATTGTAACGTTGCGCTGCGACACGGCACTCCTTATTGTACCAGTTGTTCTTTGGCATTTTCCGAAAACCAATAGTGTCGTTTGCAGCTGTACATAAGGTGCTTGAGATGCCGTCCCACAGTTCCCTTATACCGAGTTGCTGATGAGTGCTCTCAGAGTGCAGGAGTGCAAGTTGAATAGAAAATCATTCGGCTGTCTATTAAACCCTGTTACAGAACCCTATTTTCTTATTTTTGTTGGTATCTATTGGGACCACAAAAGGCTACTGAGTGAGCTATTGATCCCGGATGTATGTCTGGAAACTATTTTTAGAATGGTTTATATTCCATTAAATTACTCTATACTATCTTTTGACAGAAGGCCTGTAGCACAATCTGTTCCACTGCCACGTGTCTGTTTATTTTATATTTAGAGAGTTGTCCATTCACTCCGATAGAAGTTCTGCAATACAATCCTTGAGCATGCTAATATTATCTGACCGGATAATACTGGTCTATAGGACGGAAGCAAACCGCAAGAAAACCAAATAGAAAAGATAAATTCCTTCAATATGTAAGTTGTCTTACTTCTAAAGCTTGCGAAGCAGGAGGATTGGCATCGTCCATTTTCTCTCTGTTCCACAGTAGTGAAGTATCTAGAGGCTTCGTGAGTGGTACAGTACCATCATAGAGCAAATCGACGTATTTATTCAGGAAATCCTTTTTGGAAATCACTCGAATCTGCAAAAAACTTTATAGACTTTATTTCACTGTTATGTTCACTTTATTGTAGTATCTAAATATTTCCTCAATATCCTCAATATATAGCCATGTAATTCGTCATCCTTGTGTGACTCTGGATTAATGATTAACGACTTAACAGGTTTCTCTTTAATTGTATTTTTTTATCTTCTGATCGTAGTTGTTATCAATGAAATTGTGTTCACAGTAGCGCATCACGTCCCTCTCCACTTGACGGCGCCAATTAAAAATTATTCCTTCTCTTCTTGTTCTCTTCAACCTAAAGGAAATCTCTGTCTCTCCTTTTCTCTCTCTCTCTCTCTTTGTCTACCACTACTACAAGAATTGGTTGTGCACCTATCTGAGAGAGCCCATCAAAGCTTCACGATAGCACAATTATCGCAATAGGTAATCATCGTGTGGTACAACCTCGTAGAAGGCCACCAATCGGACTCGTAGTTGTGTTTTAACCGCGTATGGAAACGCTACTCTCTGGAGATTTTAGAATGATGGGGACACACAATATCGACCAGGGATTCGGTTTTTGTATTTCGTAAAAAAATTGCTCATTGAAATCAAAGGCCGGTTGACTACAGTTTAGGATAACCCTTCCCCTACGATGACGACCGTCTAAAATTGGTTTATCGATTTTCGGTCGGTTTTTAATGAGCCGTACACAGACAGCTCGAAAACGGCTGCCAAATAAATAAAGTGACAAAAGTCCACAATTTCTTATAAGCAGACCGCCGATTGAAGGTGCGCGAGATACAGTTAGCATCTCAGAAGACCGGAAGTATGATATGAGTGCATGATTATAAAAAAACTGTCGTCGCGATGGAAGCCGCGTTTAAACATTTTCAACAACAAACGCATTAGTGAGACCGTGAAATATAGCAGCCATACAGTATACCGTTTTCCGTCATTCAAGAAGTGTAATCAACCTGAAGGAAGTGGGTTATTGGCCGAGTTTTCCCGCGATATATAGTCATAATTGGCGGCGAAGAACGTTGTATCAGTTTTTCCCGTTCAACAACCATTACTCTAAACTTACTTTTGATTTTGTCCATGCGTCCAAGTTCTACTTTGCAGACCTCTATTTTCAGTCTATTTAAAGACTTGGGTTGAAAGGTAAAAATACACTACATACGTTGAGAAAGAAATCGCGCTCATCGGTCTGCCATCGTATGTTACATATGTATGTATTCCAACGAACATATCCGCTGATTTTGGTTAACTAAACTGGGATCAAGTCATTAGATAGATCAGAAATAAGCCTGAACGAGGTCCCTAGTTAATAACAATGATTGACGTTCTGTCCTGCTGAATAAAGCCATAGCACTGGAATCTTATAACTCTCTCATAAACTGCTACGAAGTTACGACTTCCATAGCAACTAAAATTAAGTACAAGAACAATAAGTACAATAAAGTGAGGTTTAGTTGATCAAATTTGTTATAAGCCTCGGCTCAATTGGCCGTCATTCAGGCCGTTCGTCTTCATCGAATTTTGATTTGAGTTTCGACGTCATATTCTTAATCCCACGCATCGTCACCAAAATTGATCAGCTTCGATGTCAAATTTCTCTTTTCAATCTATAACCTACTTGGTTTTTGAAAAAATACAGTTTTTTTTTAGTATGAGTCTAGCAATAACACGCCACATACTCAATACATTTATCAAATTGCGTGGAGTAGATCCATAAGAGATCCTGAGATCCTCTGCTATCTCTGATGCCAGCACAACGACTTTCACGACCTACACTGAATTGTTTGTGTTCTTGGTAAAGTAAATGAATATTTTTTTTGCAAATGAATATTTTTTTTTTTAAATACCAAAATTTCGTCTCTCATACTACTACTCTCGTACCAATTCTTCACCTGCTATGAAATATATGCACTTGTCTCCCTTAGGAACGAGACGAACTTTCCGTAGTTATTCATAAAGATACAACATTTTTGTTTTGAAGGGTATACATAGAAACCACAACAATTGTGGTATCATCTTCGAACCAACAACAGCATCTACCACTTTCGTTCCCACCGCTTCAAACCAACACAAAGCCTACAGCGTAATATTGCCGCTTGAACATCATCGATCGTCTGAGATCATCGAAGCAAACTTCCTCCAAACAAATCGAGTTGGATAAAGGAACCAGCGCAACAAGCAACGGCGCAACGACGCAACAAACAACCACCAACAGCACCAGTCAGACAGTCGCCGAGTTCGTACACGCGCATCACAGTCAGTATTAACTTGAATGCGATACGGTGTGAACGTGAACGTGACTTGATCGCATCGACGCATCGACCGATCAGAGACCGACCGATAAGCGGCTAAGAAAAGCAAAACAAAACAAACTTTCTGTACGAAACTTGAAGCGGGTAAATTGAACTTGGTGTTTAGTTGAAATTCTACTTGGAAAGCCAAAAAACAAAAACAACAAAAACGAAATCGCAACAATAAAAGGCTCTGCTTAAGGAGCATCATTAGCAAGTAAGGTGTAGCGTTGTTGTGTCGCATTGCTGCATCGAGTGGCGGCAGGAGTGTGTGGCGGTGGCAAGAAGTGGTATAGCGCGTTGCTGGGTCGTTCGATGGCCTGATGTGGCTTTATAACTCTTTTTTCCTCGTTTTATTTGCTTTGTTGTTGTGGTGTATGAAGTGTGTGCAAAGTGTCTTCGCTGCCATGGTGTTGGCCATTATTAGCAATTTACTTGCCAATCTGAGAAGGTCTTAAAAATATATGCCCATACATACATACGTATCGAAATATGCATAATTGCCCGCGTGTGCGTATATGTATGCACTTACTATATACTATATATGGGGTTGTGTGAGCAAACATTTTTGAATTTACCTGTGCGCAGTGTACGCTGAAATATTTATTTGCTAAACTAATTGAAATGTTATTGGCGATGATTAAACAAAAATCAGCAACAGATAAAATGAATTAACTTTTGACTAAGTGTGGACAGTGTTTACAACTTTGTGGCAAATAAAGGGCCAGTACACTTAAGGTTTGATTTCCAACTCGAACTTTTTGTGTATATTTTTACTGAAGACACAGCAGTTAGTACAATAATTTATATACAAGTATGTACATATGTATATAAGCATGTGTCCGACACTTGCACCCACTAACATCATTAATGGCTTTATTGTATGTACATATGTACATATTTATATAGATGCAAACATATAAACATACGGTCAAGTGTCATAAAAAGCTCGTAAAAGTTTGCGGCTCCGTTGTTGACAATTACTGCATAAAAAACAAATTTGCAAAAAATTATACATTCAGTAAAAATTTGCGGCAACAAACCGGCTGAGCCACATACTTACATACTTCATATACACTTACACATCTGTTATCTGAGTCAATAAAACGTTAGATCGCTATGTGCGTCTGGGCGCATGTATATTTGCGTATGTTTATTGATTGATATATTTATTTTTAATTTGGAATATATGGTATGCACGTTTAGCAGTTCAATCAAAATTTATATTAGAGCGGGTTGGATTTTTTTCTATAAAATCGCGTGTGCGCGAAATTTTTTACGGTTTTACTGAAGAACTTTGCTTAAGTGGAGAGCCTGACGTAGAAGCTTCAAAAAATCGATTTTTTTTTTGCTTAAATCTTTTTAAAAATAATCTAAGAATATGTCCCCAAAGTTTTAGATGGGAATTTGAAATATTTTCGAAGCTAGAAGGAAAATAGTGACCGAGCGTCTAGCAGATATATGAGCAATTGGGCAGAATTCGAAAAGGATAGAAAAAAACTAAACTTCCTATGGAATTGGGGAAAAGTTTGCTATCTTTGGCAATAAATTATCTTCTATTTAAACTAAAAAAAAACTATGAAAAGTCAAGTTTGAACATATTTTTAAACAACATAAAGTAAATTTTTTTTGGTTAAAAACCACTTTTTTCAATTTTTAAAACAATTCTCAAATTTTACATTTTTTCCGGAATGTTTTAAGTTTAACTAGAAGATAAATTATTAAAATATATGAATCTCTTTGAATTTTTTGTTTCCGATAGAAATTGCAACCTGCACCCTGCCCGCCGTGCGACAAATGCATATGCGAGATGCATCGGGCAAATACTTCCCAAAAGCAGAATGTAAAAGATTTCGTATCCAAAAAATTTGTGAATGATGTTTAAATATATAACTATAAACCCTAGAAATTTTGCTTTAATCACTTATTTCTTTCCTTCTCAAAAAAATCCTCAAAAAACCGATTTTCAATAGAATATAAAAATTCACCTACGTATTAACTCATTCCGATTATCTAAAAAACTGTCATTTGGATATCTAAAAAACTAAAGTACAAATTTTTATAATCCTAAAAAAGTTCACCTTAAAATCGTTGGCTCGAAACCGGTTTTAGACCATAGTCTTTTAGACAAAGTTGTTCAAAAAAAAGTGTAGCATATTTCCCGCATAAGAAATTTTTTCCGTTTTTTGGCCCCCTGTAAATCGAACCGCTCTAATGTATGTATGTATATGCCTTTGTCGCACAAGTGCGTGTTTTTATGACAATTTTGAGAGCTAACTTTTTATGAGTCCTTATCGATTTTTGTGGACCAAACCATGTTTTTTGATAGTTTTAGTCATAAGTAAGAAAATAATTTCTCATTTTTTCAAAATTAGCCTCAAAAATCGAAATATTTGTCTTCAAGGTATAAAGAGATAATTATCTTGATCAGTCAGTTTGAATGGCATCCATATGCTACAGTCGTCCATTCTGATCAATTTCTTCGAAGATTTTTGCGTTACTTTAGGCAATAATCTGTGGCAAATTTCGTGAAGATATCTTTTCAAAAAAAGTATTTCCCCATTTAAGGAGCAGATTTCGATCGATGCTAAATTTTTCGGATATTGACAGCTCCGACAAATGAGCAGCTTCTTTGGGAAGAATGTACGTTTGCAAATGTGATATTCACGACGATTTTAAAAATTTGCACTAAATTATTTGAATTATTAATTGTTTTCTTTTTTTTTTCAAAGATTAAGGGGTTATTCTACTCTAGAAGCATGAATTTCAAGTAATTTTTAAAGTGTCGTAAAAAAAAGGCAATTAATATTTTTACTATCCATTTTTTTATGGTGTTTTTTATTGATATCTTAAGAATACAGAAAAAAAAATTTACAAAAAAATATTAAAAATTAAAATAATTAGAGGGGGGGGAGACAGGTGTAAAAAAAATGGCGCATCCTGGTGACATTGATCCTGACTCTCCTGGTGGTCTGAAAAAAAATCAAAAGAAATTCTTAATCA
Source organism: Bactrocera neohumeralis (assembly GCF_024586455.1). Classification (NCBI taxonomy): domain Eukaryota; kingdom Metazoa; phylum Arthropoda; class Insecta; order Diptera; family Tephritidae; genus Bactrocera; species Bactrocera neohumeralis. The sequence goes on from NC_065922.1 coordinate 21,653,632, forward strand.
GTAAGGATGCTGTTATAGTCCCTATTTCAGGGAACACGAAAAACAATTTTTTGGAAAAATGGCGACTGCCTGAAAATAAAAATCATGTTTTACGTTTTTTTTTTGAAATTCCTGATTTTTTTTTTAAATATTAAAAACAAAAATTTTGACACGATGCTGGTAGGAACGATAAAGGATTATATAAAGAAGGTTCACACAAAATTTCAAGTAAATCGGTTGTATAGAACTTGAGATAACGCCGGTACCGTGTGGAAAAAAGAAGATTCGAGAAAAACGCGTTTAAAAAATTCGATACGTCCGAACCGGTACTAGTTACTAAAGTAACTGTAGCTCTTAAAATAATTTTAATTTTTAAAAATCCTTTGGAGGATATGTTCTTAAGGGTCTAAACTTTAAATATATAACAATCGAACAAATATATAACGATCGAATTTTTCAAAATTCTAGAGTAGAATACCCCCTTAAAGTTGCATCTTGCTTGTAGCATCTCTCATATATCTAAGCTATACACCCTTGAAATAAAAAGAAATCGTGGGTGATATTTCCAATATACATACATATTTACTTTCTTAATAACTAACATACTCTAATTATTAATGATATTTCCAATATGCTCAATTTCGAACTTCGAACGCTTGGTGTCTAACTTCGGGAAATGGAGAAATAACTTGTTAACCTATGACTCAATCTCTCGAAAAAAATTAGTTTGGTCCAATACCAATTGTACAGTGTAATCAGTTTTTGCAAAAGGAAATGTATATCAATATACACATACATATATGTACATATATACCTATGACACTAAAATTCGAAATAATTTCCAGGAAATAATATTAAAAGATTTGCGAAAACCTAATTATAAATTTATTTGCGAATTTGAAATATGCTTCTGAGAATTTGAATTTCAAAATACAACAACACGGGATAATTAACTTAAAACAAATATTGCTATGAACATAATTGTGAAGAAAGCAATTTCCACTGAACAATAAAATTTCTTATTCAACTAATAGAAAAAAGGGAACGTTATATATATGTATGTAAAAGATCCTGGCCGACGTTAACGGCATTAAATTAATCGGAAGGGCGTTAGACATTGTGTGCTAGATCTTAGGTTGAGTGATGTTTAGGTTATCTTCGGTAAAATAAAATAAGTTGATGGAAGTCAATATGATATAATATGAGAAGTTGAAGTGGTTCTATACAAAATTCAAACTGCGTCATCAGAACAAGACGTGCCAATTTAAATTTGTCAAGTCTTCAGCCAAAGTTGGGTGGGCCATACGCATACTCCAGTTTCTGTACTACTTGGTGTGAAAGACCTTAGCACTTATCTAAATTGTTCACTCTTGTTATCTCAGTTTTAAAAATTTGGCACAATTTCGATATATGGTCGCTGTTATTAAACGATTTGACTATTTTTAGAAGAACAGTCCAACGTGGAGACTGGCATCATTGAATTGGTTTCTTACACGCTGTAAATTGTAGATTTATTTGTATTAATATATGTATAATTTAGAGAAGTATTCAAACCTTCCACTCATCGAGTGCCCGCAAATATGTAGTCATCAAAAATGTGAGTGAAAAGTATGTATGTACATACTTACTAAAGAAATATTTTTGATGAAAAAATAATCGGACGGGGTAGCAAGCAAACTGATTATGTTATATGTTAACAAATAACAAAAATTTCAAACAAACGTCTTTAAAAAATTCAGAGAAATATAAAAATTATTTTATTGGAAGCAGCTGCTGTTCGGCGGCTAATTGCTGCTCCAGAAAACAGCTGTTTTATTGCATTTCATAAGGGAGATTTTTTCAAAGCGACCTAGGTATTTCTAGGGTCGTATTATTAATATTTATAATTATTAGTCATTCAGTGTATCGTAAATTTTCGGGATTCGACAGCGAGCGAATAAAAAATGGGGTTCGCTCTCAGTCCGATCGTATTTTGGTCATATATAAATTTAAAAATTGAAATTCAAGAGCACGTTAGACTTTAAAACTGCTTAGCTTTTATTTCGATCATTTCAAAATTAGGATTTGACCTTTGGTTTCCGGATTAAAAAATTTCAAAATCTATTATACTATAAGGCATGCGTGATGATTCCAAAAATGAAAGATTCCTATTGCGAACTGTTTGACTTCCGTCTAATTTATCTCCACACTTATTAAAGAATTACTATTCTGAAAGCTTACGCAAATCTCACTTTAACTATAGTAATTTCACGTGAAAACCCATTCGTTGAACCCATTTTCAAGGTTGGTTTGACTGTCAATGACGTCGGTGCCAAATATCACATCAAAATAATCATTAGTGTTTAGTATACACTTGTCTTTCTGAAGTATATAAAGGGCATTCGGCGATTTTCGCGATGAGTGAAATTATTCAAGAAAGAAGTTCCATTAAATTATGTGTGCGGAATGAAAATTTTGATGCGGAAACGTTCAGAATGTTGGAAAAGGCCTTCGATGATAATTTTTTGTTGCAAGCAAGTGTTTTTAATTGGTACAAATTATGCAAAGAGAGTCGAGATCGCGTTGACGATGAACCACGTCCATCAACCAAACAGGACGATAATCAACACGCCAATAAAAAAAGAAATTGGTGCTTGAGAATCGACGATTAACAGTCAGAGATCTTACTGGCATCGTTTGAATATCGGAAGGATCTGTGAAAATCATTTCGAAAGATCATTTGTACCTAAGAAAAGTGAAAGCTCGATTGGTTCCAAAGTCACTCAAATTACTATTTTTTGCTCAAAGGAGTAAATACAGGACCGTGGAGAGAAATCTTGGACTCGGGTATGTTTGTTGTAAATTTTGTTGGAGAAAAAGTCAGCAAAACATTGTTGCGGAGAATCGGGTTCCTCTGCGAACTGCGAGCGTGGGAAGAATTGTCCCCGATCTCCGCTCTCTCTTCTTCACTGAACACTACATATCTGGCTAGCTTCACTTAATAACAAAAGCTTAAAAAGTTTCAAGTAGTAAAATTTGAAATCATTATCCGCTATATGCTTCCAAACTTGAATACTTCCGAATTAATAAATTCCGAGTGCCACAAGCAAATTTTGGTCCGCTGCACTTAAACCCAGTTAGCAAATGGAAGGGCTGCTTTTATCCTTCAAATTAGAAGCGATCAGCTGTTGTTCTGTTTAGATTTAGATGTATGGTACTTACACGTTTTAATTATGACCTTTCTTACTTATTAATATTAGGACAGCTTTATTGAACTCCCTCTCTTCTCTCCTACTTTACCTATATACAACAAATAATACTACGAATTGATGTCTTACTCAGCATGTCCATGTAATATTGCATTCTCATAGCATAAAAACAAACAATCACACATATGTACTTGCAATACGCACACACACACACATACATACAATAAAGAGGAAGTGACCATTCCCACGCTCAAATAGATGTTTTATTAACTCATTCCTTGGCCCTTGAAATGCTTTTGTCACATTCTGCTCATTTGTACACATCAGCAACAGCATCAGTCGACACCTCCTTCTCCAGCGGTGATGTACTTGTACGCCTAAACGCCTGTGTGTATGCATGTGTGCAAGGGTGTGATTTGTTTTTCTTTTGCTTTATAATGTTGCTGTTGTTGTTTTTGGTGCAGCATGTGAACACTTTCAGGAGCAAAGAAAAAAGTGAAAAAATGAGGTGTAACATACAGACAAACGCTCGTAGATGGTCAAGCAAATGAACAGTTGAGACGACCGACAAACAGTTGGACATTGAACGAGAATACCTGTAATATCTTTAGAACCAGAAGAAAAAAAAAACAACAACAAAACAAAACACTAAAAAAATAATAAGGAAAAGACAAAAACAACACACTTTTAAATCCCACAGACTAACTGGCTAAGCTAAACGGCTTTCGCTTATCGCTTGCTCGGCTAGCTGTGCAGGGTGGATATGCGGCTGTTAGCTGTTGGCAACGGTCATTTGGCTTGTTGGGCGTCTCACTGCCTCCAGTTAACCGGCTTTTTGACGCTGATCGCATTTTCCGTAATTTATTTGTGCCTCATTTCTTTCATACACACATCGATATATTGCAGCCATGCATTGGAGTTGTTAGTTTTGGCTAAAAAGAGACTAGTTCTACGATGTGTGCAAAGTGATGGAAAATGGGTGAAAGCGTAACAGTAAATGGAAGCGATTACGTCTTAGTTGACATTTATTACTATCGTTCGTCTCTGAGTAGATTGAGTTCATAACTACCACCTCGTTAATTCTGTGTTCAGCATCCAGAAGAGGCCAAAAACAAATTTATTGAAAATTATCTTTGAGATATAGGCGGAAAATATCAAATGATCTCTTGTTCAGATATCGAACCTAAAATGAGGCTCCTATGCGGTTATATCCACTTTCGAATTTCAAAAAGTCGTTTTTTTTTATGTTTGGAATCCGCCTTATTGCCAAAACTCAAAATTTTTACAAGTTATTTGATCGTTACCTGCATTCATCTATAATATTGGATAGTCGAAAAAGTCTTTTCGTATTTTGTAAATATATATCGTTGCAGTCGTGTTTCTCCAGTGCAACCAATCACATTGTGTCATACCATATGTAAAGTGGCGAAAAGGTGAGATTTTAAGCTTCATTCAACAAAAAAAAATTAAATTTGGGCAAGTTGAAAAAAAAGTTATGTTATAAAATATTATGTTTTAAAATTTTTGTATAGAAGGCGAAGAATGCCACGTACGCCACCAATGAAATTTGTGAAGTTTCGATGTGTAAGATGCACCTCGCAACGGTCGACTTATCGCTGAAAAATTCGATGAAATTATGAAAAGGATTGACCAGGACCGTCGCATAAGCAGCCAGGACATCGCTAAGGACCTTAACTTTCATCATCAAACGGTTTTGAACCATTTAAAAAAGGCTGGCTACGAAAAAAGCTCTTTGTTTGGGTACCACATGAAATGTCTATGAAAGTTTTAATGGACCGAATTAACATCTGTGATTTTTTGCTGAAAAGAAATGAAGTCGAACCACTTCTGAAGCGAATAGTAACAGGAGACAAAAAGTGGATCAAACGCTACAATAATGTGCGAAAAAGATCATGGTCCAAGCGTGGTCATGGTCCAAGTGGGGTGAAGCTCAACAAATGCTGAGTGATTGGCGGGAATGGAAAGGAATCATCCGCCACGAGCTGCTCCAGCCTGATCGAACGATTCTACATTTTACTGTCAACAACTGATGAGATTGAAGCAAGCAATCGAAAAAAACTGCTATAACTTCCATCAGGACAACGCTGGACCACACACATCTTTGATGACTCGGCAAAAACTGAGAGAGCTTGGCTGGGAAGTTTTGATGCATCCACCATATAGCCCTAACCTTGCACCATCGGACTACTATTTGTTTCGGCAATGCAGAACTCTCTTAATGGTGTAAAGTTGGCTTCAAGAGAAGCCTGTGAAAATTACTTGCCGCAGTTTTTCGCCGAGAAACAAGAAAAGTTTTACACAGATGGAATAATGTCTCTAGCGGAGAAATGGCAGAAATTGATCGACCAAAATAGTACATATTTGTTTCATTAAAGTTCATTATAATACGAAAAGACTTTTTCGACTACCCAATAATAATGATTTTTTTTTGGTTTTGATTTGAAAAAACTTTAAGTAGAAAATCTTCCTCACCATGATATACTTGTGTTCAAGTTTTTTCAGAATAAATCGCCGATTACATTGCTCAACAAATCCTAAGTAAATATTTACGGCTGATGTGCTAAGAGGTTTGTGTGGTATTTGAGTTGTAATCTCATTCTTTCAAAATATGATCCCTTCGCCTTGAAAGTCTATTATGACCTTTGGTGAAAACGTCTTTGAAACAAGGTTATTTCTTAACCATGCGAACTGCTTCTCATTAAATTTGACTTTATCAGCAATTTACAGACGTCACATTAGCAATTGCTTATGAAATGCTTGACAATCGCCCTCTCAAGAAAATAATGGACTAGTGGATTAAATACAAAAAATTTTGTTCACTTGACTCTCGAAACAATCTATTTTACTATAGGGGAAAGGAATGAGCATTGCTCGTCTGTAAGTTACCGGTTGGCTACTTTTAGCAGCTGCAGGTGTGCAGACACGGTTGGTGCGGAAATTCGAAGGAAGTTACTATACCATACGGTGATAGCAATCTACAGAAGCTACCCACTAAAAGACGTAGAAAAAACATAAAAAAATATATGAGTTGATATATATAGTGGCATATACATATGTATGTATGTATGTATGTATGTATATAAAAAAGCAGAAGCAATAACAAGATAAAAAACAATGAAATGAACAGCAAAGACGGCAAAAGTCAGTGGCGCGTTAATTTTTTAAGTAGTTAAATACGTGCTCACCTCGCCACACTCTTCAACGTTTAAATTAAGGAGTTATGTTGACTCTGCATTCACATGCATACCCACGTGTATATGTTTGTATGCACATAGGTACACATGTTTGTATGTCGTTATATTTATACCTTGTAGTAGCACCAGCAAGAGCGTTAGTGATGTTGTTGCTGTTTATTGCTCTTTTTGCCGGCCTCTTATGTTGATATTGTTGCGCTGTTTTGATAAGCAGTTTTAGCCGGTTTGTTGCCACAAATTACAGTGTTCAGAATTGGAAGAATATGCGTTAAACATCTGTATAGCATAGTCGATTCCACGATCTTAAACCCACACTGATGGGGTTCACCTGATTGCTGACTGTCGGCATAAGCTTAAGGGTGAAAAAATACAAGTTTTAATTAAAACCTTAACTTAGAACTTGGACAAAGGGAAAAAAACTGAAACTTGGATTTTTGGCTGATATTTTTACAAAAAACTGAAAATTTCGCGGATTTTTTTTTCAAATAGTTGTAATTGAAAAAAATCCTTAGACCACGTCTTTATTAATTCTATCTCAAAGACATGTGTAAAATTTCATGAAGATCGGTTGAATAGTTCTCGAGAAATCTTGCCAATCGACTTCAAAAGTACAGTTTCGCGAAAAACGCGTTTAAAGACGGGGCACTTAGCCTAGCTAGACTCGAGCGCACAAGTTCTCAAAGTTGTACCTCCGAAACTATTACTCGGATCAACTTGGAAATTTAGGACAATATTTTAGAGGCGTTGTGTCAATAGGACAATCAAAAATTAGATTTTTTGAAACCCGTAAACCCATGTAACCGCTTAAATATAGAAATATGGACGATGACGAACCAAGAAGAAAAAACACTTAGAACATTCGAGAGAATTGTTCTTTGCAAGGTCTTCGGGACCGTCCACGTGAGCAATGAGTACCGCAGAAGATGGATCCATGAATTGTGTGATCTTTACAGGGACATGGATATATTATAGTTAAGCGCATAATTATCCAATGAATACAATTTGCCATTCTCTGTAGTAAAAATTTTTCTCTTTCAATGAAGACGACTCTCTTTCTTTCAAACTCTCGATAATTATACTTAGTTTCTTATATAGCGGATATGTAATATCGATGATTTGCCCTGTTATGACCGTTAGTTCTAGGGTCTTCGATATGAAGACAGTCGTTTTATCTAAAGGAACAGAAAATCATTCTTGGCCAGTCGATCAGCCCCGTTTTACCGAAAGTTTCGTTCTATAGACTGATTTTTCCAACTACTTTCTGTGCTCTCCGGGTGGTAAATCTCTAAGCAGAATTTCTTTATCGCGCACTAAGCTCTTAAAGAACGTTTTGGTCGCATCTGAGTTCCCTTTCGTCGACACTTTTGGGATATATCATAGAAATCTTCTTGATTTGGATTACTCAGCGTCACGGTCTCTCAGCTCTTAAAGCGTTTTTAAAATTATGGGATCTAAAAAGATCTTGTGATATCTTTCATTATACTTAGCAACAACCGACGTGTCGGGTGTGGATAACTTATACAGCGAAGAAAGTTAATTGCAATTATTTTAAATATTTAAACAAATATGTATGTCAATCGGTCCACTGTGAATCGGTCTCATTTGGTGTTTCCACTTATTGTGTCGTGGCCGTCATTCGCGCCTTCATAGCAATAATAATAGTGATTGTTGCTGTTGTTGTTGGTGATACGTTCTTATAAATCATGTTCATTCCGTCCTCTCTGTTTACGTTGTTGCTGATGATTTCAAGTATTATTTCTTTTGTTATTTTTTGTTTTTGTTAATGGCTTGTCAAACCGTGCACTTATCGTGTTACCTCTTCTTCAACACTTCGTTCACCTGATGAGATCGATAGTCAATGCGGCACAATTCTTGCTACCATCGCTTGAATTTTCGTTGATTGTCATATGCAATTTCATATATTATATAGAAACCTATATACCAGCATATTTATACCCATTACAGCAACAATATGCATATTGATTGCGGAGTTTGAGGGGTTTTTAAGGTGTCGATATCGATCATAACCCCCCTATGTTCAAATGCAGACGCTAAAAGTTTGATGGAAGAATTTGGAAGATATTGATGCCAATTTTTAGTTTTGTAATATTAATAAGTAATATGTGCTGTAATGGGTATATTTCTAGCTATGTGTATACAGTATACGAACTTATTTCTGTATAATTTAGAGTCCGGCTGTTTAACTCTTTTTGTTACTAAGTGGCAAGCGAGATAGTTGTAGTTGACAACATTGTGGCGTTCGGCAAATGTAGCAGTTTTCAGATTAACTTAGACTTAATACATATTTTATAATCCTTAGGATAGAATTTTCTCAGGAAAAGATCTACCTAAATGTTAGATTTTAGTTTGCGAAACATTTTCTTCAGTTTGTACAAAGAAAGATCCTTTTGATTCGTAGGAATCATCAGGAATTTTCTTAAATGGAGCAAAAGAAGTAGTTTTCTCGAATTCTTAGAATTTAAATGGATTTCCGACATCAATAGATATCAAGAATCAATTATATCTGAAGATTAGAAAACTTGTCGTAAGCTAGCAACGACGGTAATGAAGAGACGAGTGAGAGAGAGAGACGGTAATCGAAGAGTGACAGTTTTAACTCATTGCATGACTTTAATGCGAATAAGGTCTCAACTAGTACACTCTAAAGTATACCGGAAATTCTTAAAATATACTTATCCTAGTTTAGAAGTTGATCCAGTCAAGTTCGAACTCATAGGGAAACCTCGATTCCTAAATGAATATATCGCTTAATTAACTAAGTCTCTGCATGTTGTGTTCTTCCTAATCCTCATTTTTTCAAGTATAACGTTCCCTTTGCAGACATGATGGCTTATAGAACCGATCCTCCCTTAATTAGTTTCATTCAAGTTCAACTGTCTCAACCTTGTTCTTCGCAAAAGAACTTCAACCGAGTCTTCGTCAATTTTATACCTCGTCTTCCCAAACCAAAAAAACGGGGAGGTTTTCGATTCCTGAAATGAATATATCGCGTACCTTAAAACATATTTAGTCTCTGCCTTACCCTGTTCTAATATCCAGTTTTCGCCATGAAACCTTTCTGCAAATGGAAAGCGAACTTATTCAAGAAGAATTAAACAATTGCGACGCTTCCTTCTGGGTGTTACAAACTTCGTGACAAACTTAATATACCCTGTTCAGGGTATAAAATCCAGCATATATCAAATCCAGCAAATCTTGCATCGGAACACCTTGTGCTCATCAACTGAACACCTACGTATTGGTCAGTTCCAAAGTGAAATTAACAAAGCTTGAGTATATCTTTTCTACTGAAACAATGTCTTCTTTGCCAACACAGCGTGTTACTTTCGTTGCTGCTTTTGCATGAGACCGAGTTTATTAGCGCAGTTGCACAACCTTTCTGCTGCTACTTAGTAGTTCCCATAAATGTAGGCATACCGATATAACGTTGCATTAAACCTTGCCAAATATGAGCATACACACACATATGTCCGTGTATATTGGACCCTTTCAGTTGTCCAGCTGCCTGTTCAGCACTACCCAGACGTCCGTTCGCCTCTTTATACTTTATAAATTTCTCACTTACACATACATACGCACATATATGTATGTTTTACTATATATACCAGATGCGTATGAAACACTTTTTTGCTGCATTTTTTGTTGTTATTTTTTTTTTTGGTTCCTCAATATGTTGTCGTTTCGGTTCGAACTGCCCGCTGTTCGACGCCTTGGTGTTTATTGAGGTGTTTGTCCATTTAAGCGTTGCCTCAATTTGCTCGTTGAGCCTTTTTGTTGACGACGTTGTTGCCATTTTCTGTCCTGCTGTTGTAACTTTGACTTTGGTTTTCTTCTTTTATGCGCTAATACATTGCTGTTGTTGCAGTGGCTCTCTTGCCACTTGTATTGTTAAAAGTGCAGGTCCACTGGTTGCCGTTGTCGTCGTCGGCTTGGTCGTCTTGGCCGTATCGTCAACATCGTCAATTGTCTGTCCACATTGCACAGCAGTCAAGCGTCAGGCAAATGGAGCAGTGAGCTGGCTCACTTAGTAATAAGGTGTGAGAAAGGCAATAATCGTAAAGAGCTAACAAATTGTTTGCTGGAAGTTAGTGTCCGATGATTGTGTCGTTGCCGTTTACGTTGAGCAGATATTGTGCATCTGTTATATTGTGGTGCGAGCGCGCTGGTTGCATTTGTGCCGCCTACAGGTGTTGATGTCGGAGTGGTTAAGTGATAATTAATGGAATATTGAATGTGCCGGTTCGGGTAGCTGATTACTTACCGTGCATTATGATTACATGTGTAATAAAAATTTGTGTGTGTGTTTTTTTCAATTTAATCTAACGCGTATAAATATAAGTATTTGATATTTTTGGTCAAAGGCACTTAATGAAATCAAATTGCGAAGCTGTGAAGTAATACCGATCTCATCTATTATTGAACTGTAATCGAAGAATATGAAATTAGTGCTTTCTGATATCGCCTCTAATGCCTGCTGCAAGTTACTTTAAATATTGGACTTCGCATTTAATAACTTGAAATTGTTTATTTTGTGTGGAAATCTAACGTTTTCCTTGATTCAAAGTGTATTCATTTGTGTATAGAAGGATGGTGGAAGGTAGGTCTATAACTTCAGATCCATTTTGTCAGTTGGTAGCATAGACCAAGGGAATGCATCAATATTGAAATCGTTCAAACAAATTCGAAATCGTTCTCAAAGCAACCGTTCGAATCTAATATTGAACTGAGTAACCACAGTTTCAAAAACTGAAGTTCCACTCTCCATAATTTTTTAACAATTTTCCTGTTTAATGAGTCCAATGGGGTTAGGCCGAAACCGAATCGATAAAAAATTATTCCTAGATTCCTTGTTTATGTTCGTGCGAAGTTTAGTCTACATACTTATATCAATTAGTTTACGACGCCGAAGGTTTCTTTGGCGATTTTTTCCATGCAAGAATTGCATAAAAAGCTTTCTTTAAATTTGTGTTTCCAATGTAATTGCGGTTGTGGAATCGTTGAAATTGTTGCAGAAGCGTTTTGGGCATTCTAATTTATTACGAACAGACTCAAACCATCTTTGGTGAAAACGAGTTCGAATAGAGGTCAAAAAACAAAAGCATGACAAATATACTTGCCAAATCAAATTTGTCCGGAAAGTAATAGGACTGAATCAATTTAAAAAAATTTATTGAACCAATTGTCACAATTCTTTACTAATTTTCAAAATAGGCTCTTTCTGCATCGATGCAGCGCTGCCAGCGTGCTTTCCAATCATTGAAGGCGTCATGGAAGGCATTCTGCTTGTATCCTCTCTGTCATTTCAAAACACTTGCCTTTCATCGACCTTTTCAGGCAAGAAAACAAAAAAAAGTCCGGTGGCCACATCTGGGCTGTAGGGCGGCTACGGAAGCGTTGGTATGCCGGCCTTGGTTAGGCAGCTGTTCACAAAAAAGGCGGTGTGAGCCGGGGCGTTGTCGTGGTGCAACTTCCAATCGGCTGCGCTGTCTTGTCGGACCCGATTGACCCTTCGTCAATCTATTGAGGACTCACGTGTAAAACTTGGCGTTGACGGTTTGTCCAGGAAGAACAAATTCATGGTTCAGGTTTTCCCAGTAAATTCGACAGTAAATTAGATTAAGTTGGCATGCGTATTGGCTCAGCACATTTTGTAGACAATAGTCGATATTTGTATTATAATACTTAAAAATATAGTTTTTTGTCAGTCCGGATCAAATTTGATCAGATTGTATAAACATTTTTATGCAGTCTATTCATATTAAATTAAGCCTGGAGAAAAGCTGGATTCCTTTTTTCATACTCTCAGCCAAGTTGTCAAAGTTAAGCTCTAGACTAGCTTAACCCCTTAAATATTGAGTTCCTAAAAACACCGGGTTTTATCCTGATAATCGTTTACAATTTCGAATATGCGAATTAAACCACTTCATCAAAAGTGCTCTTACATTATCCAACACTCAAATACGCTTTAATATTCATTCTCGTCATATCGAATTCCATAGATCCTACGAGTAGCACACTTACAAATTAAGTATGCACTTACTTCCGGCGATAACTTCATTTTAATTACTTCTTAATTACACTTGGCTATTAAAAAGTAAATTAGTCGCTTGTCAACACCCATGCCCATCAATGAGCATTGTGATCTTCACGATTCTACAAAATAATAATCACGTCCAACCCAACTTCACTACACAAGCATAATTAATTTTAATTGCTTGCCGTTCCCAGACTTGCCTCTGTTGGTTTCTTTCATTCAAAAAGTCCACCAAACGCCTTAAGCAGCGTAGACTTCTTTATTACACTTCGAAGATCGCTGCGAGCAGTTATGCTCGTTGCTTTTCAACTTGCTTGAGAATTAATGGGATATTTTTGTTGTTATTATTTGTTTGCTTACTTGGCTTAGCTCCGATTTTCGAATGAATTGGACCAGATTTTCGGTTTCTTTATACTCAATACGTACCCGGAAAACTTCTAATAAATTTTCACTATAGTTTATGAATTCAGGTTTAGGAAAAATCCACTTTCGATGTTTTGAAATTTTTAGTTACAGGTCAACTCATTCTAATATTCGCTTACTATTGTGTAAGAAAGTTTTGACTAGTTTCAAACTAGTTTTTCTGTCATTCGAGGCATTGATGCGCTTGTCTGGATTTTGATGTCACTCACTTCGTTACTCAATATTTAAGTATTACCCGAGCCTCCTGGGGTAAAATTCTCAAATACAGCCTTCTTATAACTATAAAATCGAAGAATCCAATTTTTCTTGAAAGAAATCTACTCGTATTTCAAATCGAAATATTAAAGCTTATTGATTTTATTTAGCTTGGGTCAACACAGGATCTTAAACCACAACCACTTCTGCTTCAAAGGCGTTTGCTATGTGGTCCCGCAATACCAATGCCTTTCGGTATTTTCAAGCTGTCAGTGTAACACTGAATAGTGGTGCTCCTCAGTATGTGGAATGTGGAGTCGTTCCACTCCGCCTTACTGCCGAGAGTAACTCTAAAACTCTAAGTAAAGTTATTCCTCTTCGTAAATCCGTCCCTTGGATGAAGCCCCAGGGGTGTGTCTTATCCTTGGGAATTCATTTGATTAGACGACATTATCTTCCTTTGCCGAAACCCTCTGCTGCCATTAGCAACATGGTATGTTTCGTTTCCTGTTTGATCACTAGATGCAACGATGTGAGCTCCAGCATGACTTCAAGTGCTGCGGTGGGGCAAGTGCGCATTGCTTCTGAAGCGCAGACACAGGCGAGCCTTTGCAGCTTCGATAGTTGAAGGCCTACCGAAGACCGCTCCATAAGTGACAATAGGTCTTATGATCATGGCATTCAGCCATCTTATGATATCTGGCTTGCAGCCCTGGGATCTGCCGGCTAGGCGTATGCATATCACGAGTGCCTTGGTGGCTTTGGACTGTGTTAAATTCACAAACCTACTCCACCGTAAGGTTGAGACCCCTCTAACTTCCTGCCACCGCGTGTTAGGGGCTCAAGCCCCTAAGTAAGACTCAAGTGGATGTGCATGCTCTGTACGCATGCTGACTGGCGTGTAGGAGTGCGATTTTCAGCGCCTTCGATCTTATATGAATGTCCACAATCTTTTCAGACTACTTGTATAGTGTAGCATGTAGGTTGTCTTTTGCCACCTACTAAAGGGTTTGCATTTTACAGATCAAAAATATCTGTTCAAGAGAAAGTTCAGTGTATCGTTTCGTTTATTGTCGGTGAACATAGCAGGGTAGGTCCCTGAAATAAAGATTATTCAAATCCATCATGTCTATGAGGAGCTAGGACAAAATAACTTAGTTATAGCCACATTGATACAAAGACCTTAACTTCGGCTACGTCAAAGCTATAATACCCTTCACAGATGCATTTCTTATAGTAACTAAGGGGTGATCCATTTCGAGGTTCCCTACTTTTTGAAGAAAACACACAAAAACTTCAAAATTAATGAGGAATGTTTCATATCTTTCGAGGATCATTATTTGGCATTTACTTTTTGGTGATTATATCTTTCAAATGTTGGCCGCGGTCAAGTCTTAGATAATTCAGCCGTTGAGTCCAATTTTTGGTGATTCTTACGAGCTTTTCCACTGATAATGAAATATGACCGATGATTCCACCGGTCCACAAACCACATCAAACCGTTGTTTTTTCTGGGTAAAACGGCAGCTCTTGAATCTCTTCAGGTCTTCGTCCCAAATGCGGCAATTTTGCTTGTTTATATACCCATTGAGCCTGAAATGGGCCTCATTGCTTAACAAAATTTGGTTCGAAAACGTGAAATCTTCTTGGAAATTTTCAAGAGCACATAGAGCGAAGCTCGCGGCTTCAGTTCTTGCACAAGCTATATTTTGTACACTTACAATTTAAGATCTGGATGTAAAATACGCCAAGTTGTTCCATACGTCAGTGCGAGTTCAGCTCCAGCTGCTATATTTTCTTCACCGCGTTCTGGACGTGATCTATTCGGTCGAAGGTTATACAATAATGAATGCTCGGTCTCAAGATGAAATGGATGAATAAATATAACATGACAGCTTGACACAACTCACACGTTATCTGTCAAAAAAAGGCTATTGAAAAAAGTACCTGCACTTGGTTCACCCGTTATAAATATATTCCGGCCAACGGAAAGCGTTTTGCTAGTTCTTTCTAACCAAACATGATCTAAACAACATTTTCGGAGATTGTAGCGTTCTACTTCTTCTTCTTAATTGGCGTAGACACCGCTTACGCGATTATAGCCGAGTTAACAACAGCGCGCCAGTCGTGTACCCAGGTCCTGGTCTTCCTCTGCTTCCCCCGGCGGAGTGTTTTCGTCCATCCGGACAACATGACCTAGCCAGTGTAGCCGCTGTCTTTTAATTCGCTGAACTATGTCAATGTCGTCATATATCTCATACAGCTCATCGTTCCATCAAATGCGATATTCGCCGTGGCCAACGCGCAAAGGACCGTAAATCTTCCGCAGAACTTTTCTCTCGAAAACTCGCAACGCCGACTCATCAGTTCTTGTGTAAACCAAACTCTATAAGTCACTCATATTTCCCGTCCTGCTATATGGTGCAGAGGCCTGGACGATGACAACAACTGATGAGATTGTAGCATTGCCTTGGATAATAATCTAAGCCAATTTTATACAGACAGACAGAAGGACGGGCAGATTAGCGGTCATGGCTAAATTGACACAGCTGATCAATTATAGATATACTTTATAAAGTATCCGACAATTTCTTCTGAGTATTACAAACTTCGTGGCAAACCCTGTACAGGGTATAAAAATAAGGAAACATAAAAAGGCAAAACAGGGGAAATTTTTTCTTAAAGTGATTTATTATAAGCCAAAGATGAGACATTCGGAGTCGGCGTAAAAGACATTTAGGTTGCTAATATAATATATTTATTGTTTCGATGACATCAAGGCGCAATGGGCAAATGGGAGGTGAAGCTGAGCCAACCTATAACATATTTAAAAGTCTATATTAAATATATACGTTGACGTAATTCCTACAAAAAACTATGAATTTCCAAGAAAAATATTTATTTGTTAAATATATTTTTATTACAGACTTATATTTTTGCTTTATTGCAATCTTAATTAGCAACGCTGAAGATTAAATTTGTATGCTACTGAACATATTATAGACCTCTTACTTATCATTACGTATAATGTCCACTTTGCAGCTTGCACTAATCAAACTTCTAATCGCACTGTCCTTAAGCATTTTATAGCCGACATTCCGGGTTACCAGTAACGACTTATTCCACGAAAAGATCCTAAAAAAGTCATTACAGCCACAAGATAAAGAAGTATTTCGCAGGAAAACCACTTCATATGTTTATAACAGCACTTGACAATAACAGTTATTGACTGGAACAGTCGTTTCGCCATTTATAGCAAATAGTTTTTTCTATTGCCCCAGTATGCATAATGCACACAGCAACATTGTAACACTGCCTATATACACACAAACATATATACGTTAGGTATTCGTACGTAATCGGGTATATAAGATACAAAGTTGCTTGCTCATCATATATAGTATTAATGTCATTGCAGAGAAAAATGTTTTACCATACACAGATGTCAGCAATCAAGTGGTTCTATCTAATATCGCTGATGCTGCTATTTTGCTGGAGCAGTTTGAGCGAATGCAAAAGGCAACAATCGCACGCCAACGATGCCGATCATGAGCTTAGGAGTTCAGAAGATGAGGGTGGTGGTGGTGGTGCCGGCGGCAATCTGGGCAATGGACACCAACAGGCGCATCGCAAAAAGCATCGTCAGCATGACAATAAGCTGTCATTGTGGATCAATGAACAGCAGCTGAATATGCTAAGTGGTAATGTATTGCTAAGGGGGAATCTCCGCCACACTCCACAAGCGCAGTATGGCAGGGACTCCCCCAAACGTGTATTTGTTTCCATAAAAAAAACCGATCTGATTTTCAAGATTAAAGCACTTTTCTTTCCACAAGGATTCGGTTCGCATGGTCGCATCTATGCCATTGAAAATGGTCATGTGTTTAATTTACCTGAAATCAATGTCTACAAATTCTTGATTATACCCGCCGAAGTGAACTACGTGAATTTCACGTGGAAATCGGGCAGCAGAAAATATTTCTATCACTTCGATCGTTTGATCTCGCTAGATCACAATGTTTTGAAGGATCCCAAGCTTTCAATTGCGAAGAAAGGACGCGTACCGGCGGAAGAGAAAGGTAATCAGTTATTATGTATTTCATATATTAACTAAAAATGAATTTAATTCTTTTAGCTCAAAATGTACGTACATATTTAGGGGTTACATAGTTTTCCTTGATCAAAAAATTGTTTTTTTTTTTCAGCAATTATTTTCTCGTATAAATAATTAAAGCTTTTATTCGAATTTTTTATTGTTACAAAGTAAATAGTGTATTACAAAGAAATTCTGAAATTTTTTGAAAAAAATATTTTAAACTCGCCCATTGCAATGCCATTTCCGGTAGCGCCTCGGAAAAAAGATGCGCCCGCGGCAGGATAACTCCTTACACGAAGTGGAAAAATACGTGTTTTAGTTAAAAGCTAAACTTAGAACTTAATCGACGGAAAAAAACTGAAAATTGGATTTTTGGCAAACATTTTTACAAAAAAATTTATATTTTAGGGAAAATTTCGCGACATTATTTTTTTTTTTCAAATAATAACCGAAAAAATCCTTCCAAATTTTTGAAAATTGTATCTCAAAGACGTGTTTAAAATTTCATGAAGATCGGTTGAGTATTTCTCGAGAAATCTTGCCAACCGACTTAAAAACACAGTTTCGAGAAAAGCGTGTTTAAAGACGGCGCTATAGCCTATCCAGCCTCGAACGCACAAGTTCTCAAGGCTGTATCTACGAAACTATTACTCGGATCAACTTTAAAATTTAGGACAATACAATATTCTAGATGTGTTGTAGAATTTAATAAGACAATAAAAACCTTAATCCATGAAATGAAGTAATCCCTTAATCCAGGAGAACCTCTGTTTTTAGTTGTCTAGCGGTTTTTAGATTTTTCTGCTTAAATTATCTCAAATCTCAGAAACCAAAAAAAACGGATAATGATCGAAAGAATAGTCAACATTTTGAGAAAATGGCGGTTCCCAAAACAAGTAGTTTTTTTTGTGAAAAAATTTACGTTCAAAACTTCAAAAATCGAAATTATTATAAAAAATCGTTACCTGACAAATATAACCAAGAAAATGAGTAAATCTGGCTATTTTAAGTCAATCGGTCTGGTTTTTAGGAAAAAATTTCTTCCCGAGCTCTGAAAACCGAAACTATCTAAATGTGAAAAAATAAAGATAATTTTTTTCAAAATTTCACACTTTAAGCGGCACAAAAGGTGTTCTATGAATATAAACGAGTATAAAGAACAGGTTCCCTAGACATTCCACGTCGACCCGATCGTAGCCGATTCATTATTGTATCTATAGTCCAGTCATTATAGTAAGTTCACCTCGGAATTCGATATACCCATTTATATGTATGTCTGTAAATACTTGTATATTGACACCCTAAAGTTGTCTCAAAACCCACATATGGCAGGTATACCCTACAGAGATTCTTACCTAATTTAAGCTTAACTGACTGGACTACTATCTTCTTTAATATTTTCACCCATATTCTTGTCAATTGAACCGATTTCAATGGCGAGTAAAATATTTTCGAAAAATTTAATGTTGTAGTGGTAAAAAACGAATATTTTCCAATATAACATTGAAAATACACTACAATCAATCTATATTTGTATTTTACTTACAGATTTTAGTATTTTCATGCCGTGCGTCCACAATAATTCAGGGACGGCTATGTTCACAATCGGTTTGTCCATACAGAATCGTCGAGAGAAGCTGTTGCCTGGCACGCCGATACGTTTGAATTTCAAAAAGGAATGCGCACACAGAGGTAACGCTTCCATCTCTACACTAACATCTTCGCAAGGTAGTGTATAAAAAGAAATGCTTCCTTTACAAAAATACATACATACAAACTATAAAAAAACATTGGCTTCTAATATACATACTTCTTTCGAAATTTATTTTTCCGATAACCTCAGTGGGAATATTGAAATTACTAGACATTGTTTTATAAGTCGAAAGGTAGTCCATAACTTTGTACTTTTACTTAATGCCAACTTTTTCCATTTCGGCTTATTTATCGATCTTACGGAGTTAGGTCAGCCTAGAACCCTCAAAAAAACTAAAATTTGTTCTGAGAATAGTCACTTTTTTCAATAGGGTCGAGGGCAACTCTAGGACTTGTCCTTTTTGAAACAAAACAGTAAGGAAAAGTTTACTTTCTAAGGATCCGAACATTAAATACTCTTGTGAGCCATAAGCATTTAAGGAGACTCAAATAGATCGATAAGTCTGCAAAACATAACCTTACCGTTATGTACTTTTTAACGTAAACCGGATGCTCGGAAGATTCTCATGTTCAACCGACTTAGTAATTTTTTTATTATATCTATAAATAGCTCAAATAAGTCGTTCTCGCTAGTTAATTTTAAGTCTACCTAATTCGCTTCACGTCATTAGATCATGCAAGGCATCTGATCAAATTTGACCCGAACCAAAACAATTATACTTTTAAGTATTTCAACTTTCCCGAGTTCACTGAAGGCCTTTAAGTTGTTCAAAACATCTTATTAAATTTAACAAAAAATACTTTTTCACGTATTTCAATACAAATCTTTATTATCGCTTTCAAAATAAACTCATCAGCCAATACGAGCAAACAAACGCCTAATCCAATTCTTGGTACACTTGTTATAAGACTCGGCTGAGACGGCTTTCAGCGAATTTGGGTTTTTCGGTTAAAACTTTTATTTGGAATTTCGCTAGTTTATTAGAATGTTTCAAAGTCATATTCATAAATTCACGTCTGGTCAAAAATGTAGGATCCTGATCGTTGTCAAGCATCGCTTTTGTAACCTCTACTCGACGTCGTTTTTGCAAAAATTTCTGGTCTTTAGGTAAGAGTCTCTCATTGAAACGCTTCGTACCCAAAACATTAACCAAAAAGCTTGAACCGAACCATAACAGATATTGAGGTGTTCTACTACTGTTTGGTCAACACGATGCAGGTGAATGGACGAAAAGTCCATCTATGAAAATTTTTCGATGACTTCACTGATTGCTTTGTGCTAATCAAATACTTGTATTCGTGATAAAGTTGACTGTCGATAACATTCTGCAACATTTTTAATGGTTCTATAGTCATGATTCCATTGAGAACACAAAAATTCAAGTAACAAATTTTTCGAATCGTAAACAAAATGCTGCCGGACGCAAACTAATTGATAAATGGTGAGCAAACTTTACACGTACAAGAAAAAAATGTTGTAGCAATCTAAAAAAAACTGTTTTTACAATTCAGTTTGCGAAATTGTCAAATTTCAGCAGATGACAAATCTGCAAAAAATTATTGCAGAGTACCGGGTCCTTATGAGAACTACGGACCCATTAGAAATTATCTCAGATTTCCCCCTCTTTCCTTCACTGTCAGATGATATTGATGTTGTGGGTAGAGTGTACCTATTAGGGGGTTTAAAATATTTATAAACGACCGCTAACAAAACATTCATTTAACTGTTCCGAGAGTAAAAATTTATAATTAGAAGTATAAGAGCGCTTAAGCGTAAATCTTTCGTGCAATATAGTTTTGTATTATATTGCTAAATGTCGAAAAAATAGTAACTCACATTCCCACTGCGGTTAAAACACAAACACATTACTGGCTGGCGTTTTTATTGCATTACCCTGACTGTTTAACGCTACGCTTATTAATTACTAAATATAAACGAATGCCTAAAGTTATCACACATACTATACATACATACATACATATATAAATATACATTAAGCACTGCTTGTTGAGATTTGTAGAATGCTTGAGACGTCTAAATGCGGCGCTAAACAGCTTTTGTTTATGCATATTTTTCATATATTCAATACAACTGTTGTTGCTTATTTGCCAATGCTTTTAGTAAGCCTACATTTATATAAAAGCACAAACGTACATTTAAGTAGTAATATTTTGTTTGATGTTTTGTGCTTTTACTTTTAAATTAAATAATTTAAGGTCCGGACCCGGAGTGTAATTTGAAATGTGGCGATAATGGTTTTTGTAATCATAATAAAATTTGCCAATGCAAAGCCGGCTATACGGGTCAATATTGTCAAACGGCATTTTGTTTTCCACAATGTTTAAATGGCGGTAATTGCACAGCACCATCAGTCTGCACCTGCTCCGACGGATATCAGGGTACATACTGCGAAGGAGGTAAGTGCGCGTATATTTATGCGTAATAATAATTTTATTTAAAAACTGCTTTTATACAATACAAATATTTACATACATATAAATATGTAGCAAACAAATACTACATTTTATTTTTTTAAATACGTTTCGAAATAGCAATAGCTGTCTTGCAGCCGATTTTGATAACTTCCGTAATTGCTTTATAAAAAGGTGCCTGTTCAGCGCCGCAGTCAATACCCGTATCATGGTGCTCTTGTTCCTCATCACGGAACTTTGTTATTGTATCCAAGAGTTCCTGAAAGTGCATAGTAAAAATAAAAAAAATATACACAAATTTTTGTTGCCAAAAATACGTTCAATCACCTTATCCGGCTTAGGGGACGCCATAATTTGTCGCAATTGTTCATTGTAATGCTCCACGATGACTGTTTCCACAGCAACAGTGCATGCCATGGCAGCTTTCTCACCCAGCAATGCAGTGCCTAAGGCAACGAAACGCTTAAAATTATTTATAATCTAAAATAGTAGCAATTCGGTTATTTTCTATGCACCGCTTACCCGCTCCCAACATAAACCCAGCTACATTCCATATCGGCACCATAACGGTGGGTCGCACTCTGTGCTCTTGTATGAGTTTTTCGAATTTTCTACGATGCTCCTTCTCCTGTTCCCACATGTGCGCAATAGTCTTGCCCATCGGTCCCTTACCCAAAACCGCCATTTGTCCGGCATAAATACGATCGGCACCCAATTCACCAGCATGATCAACACGTATGATCTCATCTGTTAGTTGAGTAGGCCGCTTTCGTAGCGTCGTAGTGGTTTCAGGTTTTTGTTGGCTTCCATGCTCTGTCGCCACCTTTTGTTTGGACTGTTGCAGTATCGGTCGGCATTGTATGAGGCGCCAACTGTTGTTTGATATATTCGAGAGGCGCAACATGCTTAAATACTGAGTGAATGAGAAAAGAAAAAATGAAAGAAAAACAAAAAAAAAATAGTTACCACTCAAACATTTTTAATTATAGTGAAGTTCGTTGAATGTATGAAATGTCATATATGAAACCGTTATTGGTGTACTAACGCGCCTAAAAGATACTATGCAAAGTGAAAGCAACAGAAAAGTAGAATTCAAACTTTTATGAGTGTGATTATTATTATTTTTATGTTTAAACCTTTTAAAAATAGTTTTTTATTAGCATTGTCATTCCATTTCTGTTAGCAATTCCTAAACGGTTATATAAATACGGATCCGTTCCGGTTAAATCGAGCCGACTGTCTGGCAAACAATTGAAATATGATCTGCTCTGTATATTCTCTAACAGTTAAGGCATAAAAATTTTCTGATTATGCATATTAAGCATGAAGAATTGAATTATACGATTTTTTTTTTATATTACGGCATCAAACTTAGATTTTTTATATCTGCCAACTATATTACTTACTAAAGTTTAATTTTTGCAAAGAGGTAATTCAACCGCATTAATTTTTATCAAATTGTTGTTATATTTAGGCATCTGCTCTGAAAAATGCTTGAATGGTGGCAAATGCATACAAAAGGATAAATGCCAATGTTCAAAAGGTTACTATGGGCTGCACTGCGAATTTTGTAAGTATACACACACAAATTTTCTATTACTTTTAATTACATGTGTATGTGTTCTTTTTCAAATTGTCTAGCCAAATGTGTGATTCCTTGTAAAAATGGCGGTCGCTGCATAGGCCCCAATATTTGTCGCTGTCCAAGCGGTTTGCTGGGCAACCATTGCGAAATAGAGCGCATACAACGCTCAACCTGTAGGCGTCCTTGCAAGCACGGCGTCTGTACGGCGAATAAAACATGTAAATGCGATCGTGGCTTTTACGGCCGACATTGTAATGCAAGTATGTGGCGTAATTTTCAATGGCAATTACAATTACAACAAATCATACTAATTCTGTTCTTTCGTTTTCACAGGAATTAAAAAACACCGTAAAATCCATAGATAGGCATATTTTATATTTTGGACAGATCTCTCCGCTTTACACTTAACTACTTCGGTTTTAATGGAAATAATAAATTTGTAAAAAAGTTTGCAGTTTATTTTTAATACGACTATCGCTAACCAACTTACATACATACATATATACTTACATACATAAATATTAAAAAATTTCTCCAAATGTTTTGTGTAAAAAGTATAATTAATACTACTATATTATTCGTCTGCCCAGTAATGGCACGTTAGAATCATTTATTTCTAGAAACGTTGTGATAAACCATTTTTTTTTTGTTTAATTAATGTAACAAAATTTTACTTCAAGGAAGTCTGAAAATGTCTAATTTATAATTGGAAGTAAGCATTTTTATAAAATAAAATAAAACATGAATTTAAAATAAAAAAAAATCATAAACTTTCAATTAAGATTTGATTATATTATTTTTTGCCATTTGGACAGTCAAGCAGCCAAAGAAAGTAAGCAAACTAGCAATGTGACCAAGGTTATATTTAGGCATATTTGAGTGCGACAACCCGCTTACTTATAATACTATTCATTAAAAATAACTAAATTTGTTTAATTATTACATTATTTATTATCGTTCCTTTTTTTGCACCACTGCTTTTGGTGCACAACCCTCTATATACAATCTAAGTGTCTCCTCGTCCATTTTCTCATTCTCCTTTGGTGGTTTATAATCGGCCACGTGATCCACGCGTATTGTACGCCCAAGTAGTTTAATACCATTTAAATTATCAACTGCCAAGATAGTGGAACGTTGGTCTTCGTAACAGATAAAGCAAAAACCTTTTGACTTTCCACTACTTTTATCCCTTATCAAATTAATATTAACAATTTCGCCATACTGTGAAAAAACACAGATTATATCGCCTTCTGTTAAGGTGTAAGGTAAACCACCAACAAATATCCATGCTGAATCCTTATACATATCATGCCATGATTTCTTGCCACCTTTTAAATCAGTTGCACTGAGCTTAAGTACATTCTTCACATTTGTCATAGCATTCATGTTGAGAATTATAATATCAAATGTAGGTATATTCCTGCGGAGAGTGGTTGTAGAAATTCTTAGTTCAAAGCAGATATTATATTTTCGTTTTTACAATTTATTAGACAAAGGTTTACAATGTCGTTGGCATATAAAATTTGGATCAGTAGACATATGATAAATAAACACTTTTTTCACTTCTCTTACTAAGTGCTGGTGCAAAAGATAGCCTAAGGAATCCTTTCTGAGATTCCACTCAGGAGTTAAGTAGATTCAACTATGTTATGAACAATGCGGAGTATAGAACCGCCTTAATGCACTAGATAAGTAAATATCAAATACGCTACGGTTCCAGAGATTTCCAAAAAATAATTAAATAGTGTATATACTATTCGTACGTACCTGATATTTCTTTTAATTTATTTCTTTAAATAAAATGCCGACAAAATAAAATTATGCACTAAATTCACAAAACAGCTGCTTGTAAATAAACTAGCACGGTTGCACAAATAGCAGCAAAGCGATGCCACATACGAGGAATAAGTGCACATTCACGGAGCACAGTATTTTTTCAGTTTCAAATCACATACGTACTGAAATTCTTATTCTACTTCTAAACGATAAGGAAAATTAATATAATATTTTTATTCAGATAAAAACATCAAAAAAATATAATGAGCACCAAATTAAAACTTTTAAATCTATATTACTCCAGAAGTAATTATTAAGCCTTTGCTTGAATGTACCTACCGAGCTGACATATTCATTAGTGAAAAGAGAATAAAATAAATGTCAATAAAGCTGACTGGTGCAAAACAAAGCAGGCAAATCTTATTGAAAAGGAATGGAAAAGTCAGCTGACCAAAGCAGCAACAAAGTATACGAAATGACTCCTAAAAACATCGACGATCCCGTGGACGCCAACTCCGCTTCAAAAGCAGACGAATCTGATCTGCAAGGTAAGAGCGGAAATTTATCAAGTAAAATGTAAATAAACGTTTTTACTTAATATTAATTTTCCAGAGGTTGAGGATGTGAACGAGAGCCTCGACGAACTAACTCGTGCACTCGATTTTTTTGAACAGCGCACCGACGATATTATTGCACAGCTAAGAGTGCTGCTAGACTCTAATCGTGAGATACGTCAACAAATAGCACAGGACAAGGAAAAAGAAACAATTGCGGCTTTGGCAGCTACAAATATCAGTAGCAAAACAGAAAACGACGATGCTGATGAAAATACCAATGTCGGAGATTAAGATGCGCTAAATGGGCCCATCGCAATGGAAGGTGCACACAAAAGTATTAGAGGCCGTGAAATTGTCGTTTACATTTGCTTGCTTTTGTTTTATATATCTTAAATTTATTCGTGTTGACAACAATTATAAGAGTAGTACAAACTAACGTTATTTTTTTGTTTCCAATAATTGTTTCGCGGAGACCTCGAATAATTGTTTATTAACAAGTTTTAAATGTTGTACTTCGGCCCTTAATCGCTCAATCTCTTTCGCCGCTTCCTCGTCTGTCGCTGTAGCAGTAGGGGTGTTATTGCTTGTTGCTGTGGACGTGGACGGCTCTTCTAGATATTCGGTAGGATATTCTAGTGTATCCCAATATTCATAGTCGGTATCAGCATTTGCTTCAGTGATTAAAACTTCTATGCACTCTTCTTCATCAGCCTCTGGTGGGTCTAGCATGCGTCGCAAGTTGCCACTAAATTTTTTCGGTGGTTTATTTTCTGGTTTAAATATATCTGGGTTGGAAAGTCGCAATTTTACATTTGTTACAGGTCCTTTATGCTGCATACGCTTTATCAGCTGTTTGCTGGTAACGTCCCAAATGCATACTTGTTCGTCTTGACCACCAGACACCAGAGTTTTGCCATCAAATGATAGGGCCAAACAAGTAACTGCAGTGCTCTCTTTATGCCCTTTAAAAAGATTAGAGTGTTCCTTTTCAACATGTAATTCCTATCGGAAAATAAATTGATAAATATTGAACTATTTAACTAATAATTTTGTAATACCTTGTTTCCGGCCGCAGCATCAGTATTAAATTGGTAAATATTACCGTCGCCCGTGCCAACGAATACAGCGGTTTCCATAGTATTTGTAGTAACACTGTGTAATGATTCTGCAAATACAACATTCAGAAGCAAAGCTCCAATTAACAAATCATAAATTTTGCAGGTGCGATCCAGTGACACGGTAATCATATGCGCTCGAATACCACCAAAACCTATATGAACATCTGTTACTGGCAGCCCGTGATCGGTGAAGGTGTACACTGGTGTTTGATTGTCATCGTCCCGTGCACACACAGTTGTCAGATTCCATAACATTACACTACCATCTTGACCAGCTGAAGCAAAATGTGAATCTTCATCAAAACGAATGCAGTTAATGGGCTGGAAATGTTTCGAAATTGTGTTTAGCATTTTACCAGACGGTAAATGCCAAATATAAATATTCTCTTGTATTGCAGCAACAAGATAAAGCATATCGGGTGAAAGTGACATGGAATTAGCGCGACCAGGCAGCACGAAACGCACAGAAGTAACCTGCTGTTGTGAGTTGATTGGCCAAACATGGAGAAGAGGTTTAGTACTATTAGCTGCTAATATATAATGGCGATCCAGGATGGATATAGCGCGTGGTTGTATCACACCACCTGCTTTGTACACCATCAAATTAGTCCCCGTTTTGTAGTCCCATGCTGTAATAGAGGCTTGTGATTCGTTTGAGTCACTGGTGAAAAGCACTTCTACAAGTTCTGCCATTTAAAATGCAATAAAACTTCATAAACTTTTAACTTTGTTATTCTAAAATTTTAAGATTCTTTTCAATTTTAAAAGTTAAACAGAGAACCGCTCTCCTTTACTCCACACGTGTTTTCGTTTACATTACTGCTATAAGAAATGTCAAAAAGTGACATAAAGCACGGTCGCCGTTGAAACGTGCTTATTTTTTTGTTTGTGAAGTGCTTCTTGCAGGACGGCTATTTGGACTATGATTTGTGAAAAGCATTAAAACAAACGAATAATGGTTCAGGAAACAGGCAGTATATCACTGCCACAAAAGCGATATTACCGTCAAAGGGCGCACTCAAATCCAATTGCT